>NC_090879.1:7329116-7331616 GCF_036669935.1 Montipora foliosa
CAAAATGTGGTAAGAACATCAGTGACACACTCGGCTATCGCCTCGTGTGCCACTTTCTTGTTCTTACCACATTTTGACGTCATCTGTGATCTATTACTGAACAGACGCACGGCAACATGGAATCTATTTAACTATTAAAGGCTTCGTGAGGTTTAAAGGCAAGCTAGTGAAACACAAGGAAACGTTCACCATACTTTCTCTTATGCAACTCACATTACCCACAATGCAACGCATACGTTTTCAATGCGTATTCGGTGAAAATTTCAATTGTGCAGGACTCTTGGGACGAGGGACTGAAGGATGTGGATCATGACGAATATCCGATCCAACCAAACGAATCGGTCAACGCATTGAATGTTCCTGCGTCGGTAATTAACCATTATCCTGCGAAATCGCGCGGAATATCGCCTGATACTTAGCCGACGAGGCCGTAGGCCGAGTTGGCTAAAATCAGGTGATATTCCGGAAGATTGAGCAGGATAATTGTTTTATTATTCAACACATTGATGACAAAGCACAATTGAAAAACTACCAGTTTTTCTCCGCGACACACAAAATTACGTACATCGCAGGATATCTGTTGAGTACGGACGACTAATATTGAGCGCGCTATTGCCATATTTGGACATTGTCACAGTGTGTTGAATAATAATTTGGTGTGTCGGTATCGTGTTTCAGGACATTTTTTACCTGTTAATATATCATTCAAACTTGTTTGCTCAGTTGAAAGGAATTCAGTACGGGAAGACGGCGCTGCAAAATAAGGAAGAGAAACTTGAGGGGCCTCCTGAGCTAATTTGATAAAAGCACATACTGCTGGCCACTTCACAAGTTGCAATTATCTCCCCTTATTATGGTCTTGACTGGGGAGTCAAAGGGCATGTTATTTCCACAAAGAACAGAAAATGAAACGGTAAAAAAATCAATTTTCAATTGTGAAGGACATTTCAATGCACAGCCAGATTGCTACCATCATTTGAATGCTACCGGGAACTTCACACGCGACATTTGACGAGTTAAATAAACCGAAGTTTTCTTCGGCAAGAACAAAACTTATGTCAGGCTAGCCATGAAAATAATAAAATCGAGGCATAACTTACAGAGAAACTGTTGCTGCTTATTGCGATAAGCTGTCTCACACTAACAGATAAAGATACACTTTAACATTCACTTTTCTTCATTGCAATAATAAATATAACAAGGAATGAACTTAAACGTCTTCCTTACCACTTTCTCTCAAATCCATAACTTGAATATTATTCATTACCTCAAATGGCTAACAATAAATTATACATTGTAACAAGGGCAAAAGGTGAATTAACTATAAATCAGAATACTGGCCGTGTCAGCCAAATTGTTTTGCTTGGACCACCTGCGACAAAACTAGCAAAGTAATATATACAGGCGAAAGTAAAATGTTATAGTAATAAAACCATTCCCAAATTTACCTAAGCTTCGTTTCCAAAGTAAAATTTCCCATCTTTTGCTCGCAAATTGAAAGGGCAATAAAGAGAACTTGAAAACGGCAATTTGTAGCGTTTTAATATTTGGTTTAAAATTCAATCAACTCTTCCTTTTTCCCCACGATACGACATATCAGTACCATCTAAAAGTCATTAAGAAGTTGTCTAAAATCTCAGGCTTTCCTTGCACGGAGGGCATTCCAACCAATAGGTACCTTCTTGCCCTCTTCCTAAACCACTGCATGACTGTACTGGAAAACTGAGCTTCATCTAGGTCAGTGCTGAATTCAATAATCTCTCGGTTCTGGTATAGCACTACTCAGAGACAACAATACTACAAAAATGTGATTGACCATAAGTTAGTTTTCGAAGTGAGACCAAGTGCAAAGTCAGTTTCCACAGATATATAGATAAGAACTAACTACCACCAAATAATTTTGCACCTGGCCTCTCTTTAAAGCAATGAGCGAACAAGAGCGTCACAAATTTTATATATCAAAAAAACAGTAATGCTTTCAAGGCTTGAAGTAGCCTCTTTCCCTTTCAAATCAAAATAAACGGAGTTGAGGGTTTCTGGAACGTCCCATGCAGGTTGGACAAGTCACCCAAGTTTCTACAGTAAAAGTGACTTTCACGCTTTCCAATGTAAGCATTGACTACAATATCGACCATTAAATGGTACAATTCTACAACTTATTTTTGGACCCCTGTTAGTGGTTCTGCTACAGTTAGAGCACCAAGACACCAAGGCTGGCTTATAAAAACTTACTGAAAGGCCGTAGTGTAAGTTATGCCTCCCCTTTTTTCCTAATTCAATTTAAGGCCAAGTGCAAGGCACAAGGGCTATGAATTGAGCTGAAAAACAAACAAACAAAAACAAAAGAGAGGAGCCAAAAGTTACAACAACAGCCCAATAAAAAGAGGTGAGTATCATATTTCAATCAAACAACAAAAGTACAGTTTTTTTTAATTTGGAAGGTAGAATGCGAGCAGTCTCTTTCTTTTTCTAGCGTGCGACGGGAATGAAAGAATGCGTC
>NC_090879.1:7336616-7341616 GCF_036669935.1 Montipora foliosa
TATGGGATAACAGCAAAACCAGCAACCGAATTCTTGTCTCCCAAAGTGTTACAAGAAGGAGCAATGCCAAGAACATATTCTTTGCATTAGAATCAAAGAGAGATGGCAGACATTCAGCCCTGGTAACAATAGACTTCTTATGGCAAAGAGGATGGGGAGGGTCAAAATAGAGATGATCTATATTATGTTAGTATATGGACTGATAGCAGCTATCACAGGTGCCTTTAGAAGCTGACGTCCGAGCTGTCACTCTAGAGAGTAAACCGCCATGAGACTTTGTGAGATGTGCGGTATATAAATCCTAAACCATAAACTAGTATATGTGAGTTTACATTGGACACTATAAACCTTGTCACTTTAGAATCCTCTTTTAACATACATTTACACAATTACATTGTATACAGTAGTTCTCCAAATGAGAATACCATCAAACTGAAAGACTAATAATAATAGTAATAATAATAATAATAATAATAATAATAATAATTTAATTTATTAATTTTAATGTAAAGTACACTGTACCTTGAATTTCGACCTCGCAGAAAATCCTTCACCTTGTGCTTGTTGCAAATACTGTCAATGACAACAAAACAAAATCTCATATTCTTATAGCAAAAATATGAACAGCAGCTCTAGAAAGCAAAATATTTAACAACTATTCACTGAAGTGGAGGTGGCTAGTGGTGGATATTTACCAAGCCGCAAAAACGGTGACTGAGGTAAATATCCACCACTAGGAACCGACACGGAGTTGCATAGTTGTTTTAGTATATACTAAAAGAGTGAGAAAATAATTATTATTATAGAAAAAAAAGCTGATTTTAAATCATTTATTCCTGCGGCGATTACAATGTTTCTGGGTGGAAAATAATCCAGCGTGAGTTGCTAAGTGGTGAATACATTGTAACAAAGGATAATCAGAGCTTGAGTAGCTACATGTAATCAGAGCATGCTTTCAATGCTATCCACTGTTTTGTTATATGCTAATAATTATTTAAGTACTACATACAATACGGGCACGAATATTGTGTTGTGCTTATGAAATGTCAGCATTTAAGTGTTAATGTACACTACGTATTTTTGGTGATTCAAGACATTTTAACCGTGAAAATTGAAAGAAACATTTTATGTAAATGAAGAGAAAGCTGTATCAGAAATACAGATATTGATTAATAAAACATTTCTTTTGTTTTCCCATAATGAATTATTAATTAATTTTAAATGCTGGTTTTTATAAACTTTGATCAATAAACAAGCAATGAAGGGGAACTGGTTCAATCCCGAGTTGAAGTCACAACTTAATTTACATCGCTGTTTTCAAAGAACTATCTCAATGCAAAGCAGTCTATGACATCAACCCGGTATCGAACCCATTTACCCTTCATTGCTTGGTTATGGATCAAAGTATGACCACTTTTCCTGTCTTTCAAAGTCAATACATTGCAAATACATGTAAGTGAAATTTCAATAAAAAGTTTCTGAAAACAACATGATGTATTTGGGACAATTTCGGAGAATAAATAAAGTGGAAACGTGTGGTGAGATGATAGGCACTTTAAAGCTGTTTAAGGCAAACCTGAACTCCTTTGAACCACGGATGTTCCAGAGCCTGCTCTGCAGTTAGCCTCAGTTTGGGCTGAACAACTAGGAGCTTGGAAATCTTGAGGGAAAAAAGGCATACAGAGAAATGTTTCAACAATAATGGGTAAATTTAGTAAAAAATGTTTTACATGGATCTGGGAAGACTTGCATGTTTGAAGCTGGTTTCTTTTTTAAAAAATTATTTTTGCTATCCTACTAACAAGACACTTTGCCAACATTACACTAAAATACATGCAATACTTACATTGTAACAACACAATGCACAACTGACAATTCATTTTTAGATGTACTTGTTATGGGGTTTTTGGCCAGAAAGTGTCAATTATTCTTGGAAGACTTGGGTCTTTAAAGATAACAGATAAGGCACAAAAGACTCCCATCTCTTTAGAACGTTTGAAGAAGATTAAAGTATGTGCCATGGGTGTGGTGCAGAGTTGAAAGCGCTGGTTCTCCATAAAGCGTCTGACCTTGTAGCTCAGTCGGTAGAGCAGCAGTGACCTAACCTGAAGGTCGTGGGTTCAATTCCTACCCTGGTCAGAGTTTTTCTCTGTCCTTGTGTGGGCCCATTTCCATTAGTAGGGCTAATGCAAACATGGTTCATATGGGGTAGAAAACTAGCACGTACTTCACATTACACTTTAATCAGTTAAGTCATTATGTGGAGTGAGTTTGTTGGTTCTCTACTCTGCCTTCACAGGTTTTTCTCTGGGTACTCCAGTTTTCCCCTCTCCTCAAAAACCACTAGTGTTTGATTTGATACGTGTTACTTTGATTTGATGTCACAAAACGTATCCCCAACTACAGTGTAGTGCCCCATTGCCAGAAGACAAGACACTTCAATAAACTTCATCATCAGGTCATCAGTGTTATTAATTTCTAACACCACTGTAAACATACATTGTAGGCTCTCAGCTCTTCCCACCATTATCAATGCTATAAGATAGCAATGCAGGTCTTATACCTACGCAGATCTGTACCTACCAGATCCTTAGCTGCTAATGAAATGTCATCCCACTCTGGACTGTGGAAATGGTACTTCCCCTCCATTATTGATCTCAGCATCACAACCTGTCGCCGATGCCAGAAAGGAGGACAGCCTACAAGCCTAAGTCAATAATTATTGAGAACACCACTTTTAGTCATGACTATGACACTGTAAACTACATGTAGCTAGAAGGGTTTTGATTCCCTGGAACAGCAATAAAGAATTCCAGGGTTGCATTTGATTGTTTCTTTGGGTATCAATGAACGTTGAAGTTTGTGGTTGGTTAGAGTACAGTAACCAAATGTATCAACAAGGGGCCAAAAAATCCACTTTCTCTAGGGGTGTATGAGGGCACGCCATTCTTAAAGGGACGCTCCCAAATGCCACATTTCAAAAGCAAAAGTGATGATCATGTTTAGACGACTAATTCAAGTTGTTGTTGCCCAAATGAGATTTAGTCTTAAGTTTGAAAGAATCTGCCTTCATGTTTTTCAATTTAGGGAAAAAGGTAGCCGACTTCTCTGAGTGAAGTTGCTGACGAAAAGTACTCATTGAAACCACTGTGGTAGAGATACCGATTTACATGTAAGCAGGGCTCGAAGTTGTGACCAATACCATGAAAATAAAAGGGTTAGCAGTTTCCACTTTGCCACTTCTTTTGTTCCAATAAATTTATTTTAAAAAGTAGTTTTTTGCGTCGTTGTGAATTGTGTTAATTAGAAGGATAGGGGCAAATTCGAAGCGATGTTTAGCTGTGATGTTACTTGAAGACCACCACTGCCTATCATCTGCCATTTTTAGCAGTTTCTTTAACACAATATTGAAGGCCGTATTTTGTTTCGTTAAACCACTGGCAACCCAATAGACTATCACCCCAAAATACATTTCATGCACTTTGCAACTAATTCTTTGCATTGTATTGCAAAACTTCCACTGGAATTTTTTTAATTTTGAGCCCTGTTAAGGTTGATGAATTCTCAAGACATTGAATTAACAATAATATATTATAATGGCTTCAGCCTAATCATTCAGAAAAAAAATCTATTAATTTTTCTATTAATTTTAAATCCAATAAAAATATTGGGCATCAAAATACTCACAGTGTGTACATTATCACTCCACATGCCCACCTAATTCAAAGCATAGAACAAACAATGTCAACAGTATTGCTGAATTAATTTTGTTAGTGTAAATGAATAAAAATAATAAAAAGGTTCAAGTTGGTAAATTTGAGTTGGAACTGCAAACATGTAGTTTCTAGTAATGTTGCCCGGTTGACCTAACCATAACATCTTTTATTAGGGACTTAAAGCAAATCGCTATGGCGACCTCTACTAAGGCGTTTGTGGATGCAGAGATCCAGGGTGAGTACGTCAACATAGTCCGTCAATTTTGAACTTTAGGCGTGACTACGGCATTTCCCTCTTACTTGCTTTTCTCTGTAAAACTGCCAGCGAGAATTCAAGCAAGTTCTAAAGGACCTCCTTTACAGAAGGAAGAGATATCATCCTTCTGTCTTATGACCAAGGACTTTCAAGTAACATGGAATTTATGTTGCTTCATGATTCATACAAGCCTAAATTACCTTGCAGACGTGTATCCAACATTTGAACTTGACGAAATGGAGGATGATGAATGTTTAGCTGAATTTAGAGTTCAAAAACGAGATATCCCTTGGCTTGCTGATGTTACATGGCACATGGAAGAAAATATGGAGCTCATTCAAGACAAAGTAAAAAAATCAATGCTTCAGCAGGCCATTCTATTTGTAAAAAAGCACAAGCCATAAATAATCAAATTTTCTGCCATTAAGAGCAACTTTGTGATGAATTTCTGTTGAATTTCTTAAATTGCAAAGATTTCATTTTCATTGAAGGATTGATAGCAAAAATCACTTTAGGGTATTTCTCCACAAAAGTACAAATGCACGGCATGACATTTTCACTACGAGTGATTATTTACCTCGTGTACCCAGAGCAGACAGCAATTGCCAAATTTAAACAGAAGATCATCAAATCCTGCATTTCAGATATTCAAGTCTAGTTTAAAGAAACTTCAGTGACATTTAACCTTACCGCTGCACAGTCAAAATAATGGTTTTTGTTTTGCCTTTGGTTTGTTGACAGTCGCAGTCATTACCTGAGTGCACATAGAATTTTCAAACTGATATAACAGATAAAACATGCTAATCCTGGAAAGCCAAAAGTGACAAATAATTTCTTGATAATGTGAAAAACAATCTACATGTAGAGGACGTTCAATGCTTGGAAAAAAACAACGAGAGATTTCGACTTTCACACTCACGTAGTAGCGACTACGCCAGAAGGCTAGTAAGTCTTCCCTTTGTAGGATTTCGCACTATGGTGAAATGTCATTTCGAAGCATGCGCACTGTGTAAACTATAGGACATCTT
>NC_090879.1:7346616-7349116 GCF_036669935.1 Montipora foliosa
CGCGTGTAATGCTGCTATTCCTGCAGCCAGTACTGTAACAGTTAAAGGGGACCTAGATGTTGTTAGTCATACACATACGTAGTGTACACATAGTTAGTCTTCAGGTTGTTTACATGAGAAAACTCGCACGGGTGTGACTTTCACACCTGGGTGACTTCTTGATTTCGTATTGCGTTGACACGACGACTAGGTGAATTCGTATCGTGTCTACATGAAGGGACACCACATGTTGATAAAATACAGGCATGTGAAACCAAATTGGAAAAGTATGCATGCGGTAGCCATTCCAGCCCACAGGGAGGTTGATTCACACCCGAAAGAGTGGTCGTTCCTCATTTACATGATGCCGTTGCGAGATTTTGCGTTGGAACGAAATTTTCGGTCTGGTGCCGCAACCAGGGTGAACTCGTGCCATTTTTTGGAAGTATCATGTAAATAAATACATGTACAGAGCTACAATGTAAGAGAGGGAATCGGAGTGAACTCACGCCAGTGCGAAAGTCGCCCTGTATCTTGTAAATGTATACACCATTTAATGTAAATACAATTTGCATGTATTCTGGAACGTGTGTGTGCTTTACTCAAAACAATGACTTTTTTGTATTAGTAGTGATACAATGTATATAAAGCAGTTTGCTGTACTCCTGAATTTACATGTAACACTGCTCAGTTTCTACCAACAATGACAGAATCTAAATTTAATGTGTGATTAAAAATCTCAAAATCACGATACAGAAACACACCTCGTAAAGTTTCTCCATGTTTAAGCTGAACAGCAAAGCCAAAATCTGATATTTTTATTCTGTAGTTCTCGTCAAGAAGTATATTTTCAGGCTAAAGATGGAACACAATAAGAATTAGAATGCAGGACATGATAAATTATTTCAAATAGCTACAATGTAGATGACAACAGAATCATACTAAACTGTCACTTGTATCAAATAAATGTACATGTATAATTCATGGGGAACACATAAGCCCTACAAATTGACCTGCTCCCGACTGTAAGACTTCTTAGCTAAGTTGATAGAGAACTGCACCAGCATTGTAGAGGTCATGGGTTTTGAATCACGTTGAAGCTACCTGAATTTATCAGGTGTCTCGCATATACATGTATGTAAGTGTGTGGATCACTTCTCTCTTTTGACTGAACAACTTGCTTTGCGTAATAAACAGCAACAGACACTAAAACAGTACTGTATATCCCACGTCATCCACTGCATTGAAGATAACAGTCTTGTATATCTCAAACAGACAAGCAATGATCTGTTTAAGGTAATTCCCATGAAATTGACGTACTATCCAGACTTTTTTCAAACTTGGCACAATAATTGATATTCATTCACTGGACATTTAAAAAATGCAATAAAAAGATGGGGTCACCACGCTTGTTTTCGCACTGTATGCTCTTTATTCTAAGTGTTTGAAAGCGTTTGATACTAGATCAACCGGAAAAATTGTTGTTATGTAGCAAAAGCTACTAGACTGCAAAACAGTCGTATTTTTTGCGAACGCAAGCGACACGGTAAAATAATATTCAAACGAAAGGTCTGGAGCGAGTGAAGAAACGGCGAGGGAGAATGGGGAGAGATGCGACACGTCTCTCCCCATTGGGAGAGAATGGGGAGAGACCCGTACGGGCGTGTGAGGCTCGCGCGCTTCACACGCGAGGATCACGCTTACGGCGCTTCGCGCCTTCCGAAAATGGAAGAAAACGACTGTTTGCAGTCTAAAAAGCAACTGAATATTACTGAAAACTTGAACCTGCTTGTTTGTCTGGGCTATAATCTTTAATTGTGAAAATACATTGTTTGTGGATAGGCTTATGAAGCTTGTTTCATTCCGACAAAGGGACTCGTCAGAGACCTTTCTGCTTGGCAAACTCGTTGGGCATCACACCCAAAGTCCCGTTTGCTAACAAAATGATGACAGTGCTCAGTCTTGCCTTATATCTCATAAGGATTCCAGACTACGCAAAATTCATGAGTGAAAAATTCCAAAATTCCATCCATGCCCAATTTTTCACTCGTGAATTTGCGCGGTCTGGAATCCTTATGAGATATAAAGCGAGATTGCTGTCATCATTTTGTTAGTGAACAGGACTTTGGGCGTGATGCCCAACGAGTTTGCCAAGCAGAAAGGTCTCTGATGAGTCCCTTGGTAGGGATGAAATGAGCTTTGCAAGACTAAACACGAACAATGTATTTTCACAAGTAACTGTCAACTTTATTGTCAATATAATCAAATTACTCAATATTGCAAAGAAATGTAACCAAATTGGACCGCTACAGTCATCACCTTGCATTCAATGTCTGGCTCCAAATGCAGTTTCACATCGTTTATAGGTAAATACTACAACTTCTACCATCCAATGGAGGGGTCACCGTGCTCGTTTCTTCGCAACACGATGATAAATGGATGGCAAAGGGGCAATTTCGGCCTCAAAATGATCCTTTTCCGTGAAAGGACTGGGGCGAGTTCTTAGACAACACCTTCTTAA
>NC_090879.1:7356616-7361616 GCF_036669935.1 Montipora foliosa
AAATTAAATAATTAATTGTTTTAAGAAAATGCACATTTTTCAAATAATCACCTAGGTGTGTAATTTTACATATACAATTATTCACCTCAGGGTCGGTGAATATCTTTGAATAAAAACCTCAACTTCATCTTGGTTTTTATTCATCGATATTTACCTCGCCTTCAGTGAATGATTGTTAATTATTCTTCGTAGAGCCAATATCAGAAGAGCCTCTAAAATGTGCAAGAAATTGGAATGAAAATTTTCTTTATAATTACAGGGACTATGAATTTTGTAATTTTGTCAGAATGGCTGGAAGCAATTGAGTTTATAAGAAACCAATACTTACAATTCGAATACAAGGAAGAAAAATACATCAGATTCAAAAACGTCCACCAATCCAACTGGAAAGACAAATCAAACCATGCACACGTAAATAAAAATTAATTTCCAAACAAGAAAAAGAAGATATGACTCTTGACTCTTGTAATACTCTAATCGTGGTAAAATTTCATCCAAAAAACGTTACTTACTGATGTTTTCATGTCCTTGTAAGGCAAGCAGAATGAGTACTTCCTCTCTTGTAGTTGCCTCAATGTCCACTCCTCCTGCATCACTGAGCTTGTCAATTATTTTTACAGCAAAGGGCTTTCCTGTGACTTTGTGATAACATCGCCGCACCACACTGGAAATTCCTCTGAAAGACATGAAAGTGAATTTTGCTTTTCACTTCAAGGCTGTTGCCTAAGAAAATTTTAAAGGGGCCCTCAGAGCTAAACACTGAGAACTTAGGAGCCCAACATATGAAGTGAAAGGTGTTGCTGTGAAAAATTAAGGCGCCCAGAGCTATTCTTTGGGAGCACCAGGCTACCGGGCTCCTGTTAGGCAACAGCCTTGCACTTGACATGAAAACAATATTCCATGAATGTCTCGTTACCTTAAGGGTACAAGTTGTAACCAAACAATACATACATACATAGTTTATTTGATACGAAGGTTAAATATACTGTAGGCAGCATAAGCTGATGTGAACCTTTGAAAAAAAAAACTACTATCAATTACAAAACCCAAGCATGCAGTATTCTCAACGAGTTGAACATGGACAGACACAGGGAGAGCTGGGCCAACAAAACTTGTTTTCCTAAGAACCATTGCTTCTGATTTCACTGGGTGAATGCCAAGTTTGTTCCTGATACTCCAAGAACAAATTTGGTTGAAGATCCTGTTTAGCTGGATGCACACCAAGTCATAATTGGAGCCAATACAATAGACGAACAATAATTTATTGACTTTTTGGGGAACTTGTACATGGACTTAAATAAGCTATTATAGCTAGGGAAGAAGCACTTTTTACCATGATACCAATGCTTAACATGGACTTATAGTGCTTTATACCTTGGTTAACGTTGTTTTAATGACATTTACCTTGCAGAAATTTTACCCCATATTATGAATTTTGCTGTGTTTTATTGAAAAATTAAATGGAAGGTGTGTAGGGCTGCATCTCATTGTATAAGGTTTGCATTGTAGATGCTGCCCTCATTCACTTTGAGTAAACAATAATTTATTAAGTAATTCACCAGCAGGAAGGTTCATATTGGGGAAAGTCTTTGATACCAACATAGAGGGCACAATTTTTCTAAATAGGGACTGACCTAGGCTGGGGAATTAATTTTTTTTTTGCAAAACACTGTTAACTATACTGTAAATGGAACTGATGTAACAACAGCAAGATTCCTGAAAAAATTAGCTAGTAGATAGTACAGCAAATAGGGATAAGGCAAATGGCGATAACAGGCAAGAAAATTAAAAAGAGGTTTCTTTGATTGCTTTTAGATAAAACGCAAATTCCGGCCTGTCGTTTGCCGCAATTTCTAATTAACACAATTTAAGCTTAACATAACTCATGCACACAGACCGGCAAGATACTCTTAAGTCTCTAAATCTGTATGTAGTTTCGTGAAGGTCAAGACCTCAGAGTTCACGAAGAGCAACACTTAATTACAAAGACAGACTTCGGATCCTATCTCCAAAACAAGCGTTTCAGTTCTGCAGTCCTATTTAAGCTTAAAATCGATGCTTTCGTGCTCCATCGAGAAGCACTCGGTTCCTTAACCTCTCGCCCATCTGCTCCACAGAGAATCCAAAATAACAGGCGATTTGGTTCTGTACGCATTTCTAAGAAATCATATTGTATATCATTTTTATTGCCGTGGGCAAACAAAAGAAACTTACGCGCCTAATCTCTCTTTCACTTCGTACTTGTCCGAAAACCCTCCAGTCGCTTCGCCCGCAGTAAAAGGTCCATCTTCCAAGTCAAAGTCAACTTCTGTCATTTCACGAACACCACGCTACAGCGCATAGAATTTTGAATCTCTCTCATAGTTACCCAAAGACAGTCATCTCAAAGAGACCAAAAATAAACGAAAGCATGATGCCATCCACCGTCGCCATTTTTATTTGCAATTGTGCAACGTTTAAATATTAACGGAAAGACGAAATGGAGTAAGTTTTGAAAACGAGTCTTTGGGTGTCAGCGGTGTTACTCTCTGTAGTGGTGGCCTCTGTGGCCTCTGCAGTTCTCTGCAGTTTGGTAAGTCACACGCCAGACGTCACGCCCTGTGTAGTCCCCTGTGGCGCGTTTTTGTAACATTAAACCTTCAACAATTCAAACATTCATTTCGGTACATTCAAACCTTTAATTCAATATTTGATAACTGATAAATTAGAGTACATGTGTCTTATCGCCCTGGCCTGTGTGCAAGAGCTTCGATATTTGATAAATACGTCATTGCCAGGTTATATTTACGCGCATACAAGAATGACGTGAATTTGTTCAACCTGAAATGATCAGATGCCAAAGTGCCTGACAAGCAAATTAAAAAAAAATCCCTGCGTAATATTCAAACTGATTCCGAAAGCGTAGAAAAATCATAGTTACCGATACAATAATGAGAAATTCTGGGCGTTTTAATTTAGAGATGGTCAGGTCCCGCGTTGAATGCAGACACAAGGGCATCCTCGCGTTTTGATTTAATTTGTTCAGACTGAAGACAGAGAGTGGGCGGAATTGAGCTGTGAAAGCAGAAATTTTATGTGCAAACTGGAAGTTCGCCACAGAACGACTTACAATAAAATGCTGTATTCTTATTTCATGTTCCGGGTCGCTGGGCACCACTCACGAAAACTAGTGATACTTTTGACTGAGCCGACTGCTACTACCAAAACAAAAAAAATGACTGTTCTGTTCTTGTTATTTTGTTCTTCTAAGCCATTATATTAACAGACGGAAATATCAAACTGAATCAATGATGACAAAACATTTCGTCCCTTCCAGCTCGCTCTGTAACTCAACTTTTACCCCGACAGAAAATACTTATAAAACCATACATTCAAAGTGCTTCGAGACAAAAGTAAGTTTAAAAATTGTAATGCATAATTACAACCACAAACAACAGAGATAAACTTTGAAAAACCGTTGGGATGAAAAGGGTTCAAAATCCCCAATTGCAATCCATTTTAATCTTCTTCAATTTTGCCAATATCAATGCTTTTTTGCCTACATTTGAATTCGTGACACACTAGGTCTCTATCCACCCACGCAATGAAGTTTCGTAATTGGTGTTGTTTTTTTTTCCTCTTTGTGATTACGTTAAAAGTATTTTTTTATGTTAAAGTATTTTTTAAATACGTATTTGTTTAAAATACATAAGTGTTTGGTTGTTTGAATTCTCATTTCCCACAGTTTTCCACCAAACAGCCAGAATCAAGAGTCAAACTACGTTGGTAACGGGAATGTACTCGTTCGCAAGGAATGTGGATTACAAATGACCCAAAGCCGACTTTCGCTCTGCTGAATTAAATCTTGTGGTACGTGAATATTAATTTAGAGTATTATATAATTATGGAATAAAAGAATTTACTGTCAACGTGAAAATACACCGTTTTTGGCAATCCCGTCGTACCAAGTCCCTTCTTTGTACGCGACTTCTATTGATCAGTATAGCCTCAATGCCCTCAAGTAAGACAACCTTTGTTAACAAGAGGGGACAATCATGTGTTCAAGCAAAAGTAATTGAAATTCGGCAATTCCCAGACAGAGGTTCCCAAACTGATCACCAGCCCGCAGTCTCATTCCGATGCGCTGCTCAAGTTTCAAATACATACACTCAAAAAACAACCGAGCAAAAAAATGGGCGTACGTACTGTCACCTTATTACGATTTCAGGCTAAGAAAACGAGGAGAGAATGATACTTACTCGCCCAATTTTTCGTCGGCGTCTTCATGTTGAACATACTTGTCTACAAAATCACCAGTCTGTTTGTCTTTCACTGACCAAAATTCCCTTATTCTGTGGCTCAAGAAACTGCTATCGCTCCTACAATGACCAGGAGGCATCGTCTTCAGTACCTTGCAGCTGCTAGACCGCCGATCCAGGTTAATTTAAACGACTATTGCTTATGATGAGAAGACCCCTAAGTAGTAAAATATGCATAATATGTCATTTCAAACCACTGGAAGTCGCATAAAACGGAACATTAATTGCCTAATTACAATTTCATCATCTCCAAAACAAAGACAGTTACTGACCGTAGCCGGACATTTGTTGACTGCAGTCGGGGTGGTTTTTGCGATTTACTTTTTAACAAGTGAATGTTCATTTATTGGCCCATCACAAAAGTTTGCTTATCTACTGCTATTACGTCTTGCTAATAAATTTTATTTGCTAAATAAATTTTAGTTACGTACAGCAGTTTCGCATGATCGATTTGCTTTAAAAATAGCTTCAAAAAGGCCTCAAATAAACAAAACTCTGTGGGATCAGTGCTTCATTTTATGGTGTCGGGCAAACCATGTTTAACGCCAAAAATTTAACTTCATTTGATAAAATGTTGTAAGTCTTACCGTTTGTTTAATGACCTTCAAATGAAGACCTTTATTATTATTATTATTATTATTTTATTATAAAATAATTACTTTATTTGCATAATAAAAATATTTACAAAAATTAAAATATCTC
>NC_090879.1:7366616-7374116 GCF_036669935.1 Montipora foliosa
TAGGGTTACCCTAGCAATCACACATTTCTTCTTTTTTTCATCGACGTGTTTACAAGGCAGCTAGGGTTACCCTGGCGCTAGAGTAACCCTATCTGAGTGCTAGGGTTACCCTAGCTGCCCTTGTAAACAACTTTTTAGCGGCTTCCATTGTGTTTGCGATGCTGGTTTTTACCAAGCACGCATAGTTGTCCCGGGTGATTGGGTAACCCTACCAGTGAATTTTTGCTTGTAAACCCGGGCTATCTTTGACTCTCCTGCTAAGATAACCCTCTTGCTAGGGTAACCCTAGCACTTTCTGTGTCGTAGCACCACAGTTCGTTTGGAGACTAAACCCCTTCAGCCATGGTCATAAGTTCAATTCTTATAAGGAGAACCCTTTTCTTTCCCCAAGTATCCGCGAATCACCCTCGAAAAATATGTCCCTTCATAGTTGAAATACTTTTTCAGACTATGAAATGCAAGAAATATGTAAGATGTATTAATATAAAGCTTACTCACTCGAGTGTTCGGCGACCATATTTTGCTATTACGGTAACAGTGAAAGCTGATTTATAATTTCAATCGCCCGAAGCGCCACACACATCTTATTACTACTCAGTCAAGAAACGCCTTCAAAAGGCTTTTCTCTTCTCTTAACTGAATAACTGTACAGTTATTTGGCGTCACCGCAGGAAGAGAAACGGCAACGACCTGGAGCAGATGAACGAGAGAAGCTTCCGTTTGTTTCTCACGACATTACTATCAGCGTTGCCATGACAACTGTATGGATGGTCATCCATGCATCAGCTGCACTGGCGATTTGCAAATGTTTTCACGTTTCCCACCACTATACCGGCTGGAGGTGTGGGAAATCACGGGCTTAATTACAGTGAATGTATAAGGTTTTCTATATAACACCGCTACAAAGTGACGGATTTCCAAAATTTAACACTACTTTTAATTAATCATTTTATTTATAACATCCGTTTACGACGAAGACGTTCAACAGAACGTTCGTTAGAGCAACGAGGCATAACGTCGGAGAATTAGACCTCGAAGATTTCCTAACGCTTCAAATTCAACTTCGAATTTAGCAACATAATCCAGTTGTTTTCTGGGAGAAAGGCGAAATGAGTGAGAGCTGTGTTAGTTGACTTCACTGCCTCTAGAAAAACTTAAAAGGCGTTTGCCACACGATTACTGAGACCTTTTTTCTCTCAACGAACCCTTTCAGGGTTTCTGTCGACATCATAAGTGTTGGGGAGGAGGGGGAGGGGGGGGGGGGGGGGTCAAACACAGCTTACACAGAAGTATACTGACGAGGATTCGTACGATTTTGAACCGTTGTAAGCTGGCTTAAATTTGAAGCATTTTGGTGGCCAAAACATATTTATATAGAGAGAATTTTGTGAAGTATTACGGCGGCCTTGCTTCAAGAGGTCCCGAGTTCGATCCCCGGATCTCACATCCTTGTTTCGACTTCTTTCCTTTCATTGTAGCCTAGGGAGCGTTAAAGGGGCTAGGTCACGCTATTTTAGGTAATTTTGTTTAATTTTGTTAATTATGAGCTCTAAACGTCAAATTGGCAGAGCAAGAGCCTTTCATTTGCAAAATCACGGCCACATAACAACTGAGAATGATTTTCCAGCTGTGTAAATGACATTTTGATATAGACTGACATAAATTTGAAAAAAGGTGGGCCGATGTTTTTCAAATTTACCCAAATTCAATCCATTTCAATTCTCTCCAGTTTTGTCCATCCATGTCCCTTCTTGGCTTCCCTGTGTTTTGTTAGAGTTCTTCTATAGTTTTGAACAGTTATTTTGATATTTTAGTTAATTCTATGACCATTCAATCAGTGCTGAAATTGCCCAAAATTGCGTGACCTAGCCCCTTTAAATACCCTTAAAACGGAGCACTGATGGAAAGAAGGTGGTAAAATGAGCGCACCGTCGGCTTCCTGGGAGAATACCCTCTAGATGGTAAAGGAATTACCGACGTTAAATAAGGTGTACCTTTACCTATAGCAGGGAACAACGGCCACAAATCAAATTTGAAATTCTATACAAATCTTTGTAAAGCCTGGTTTTCACTAGTGACGCCAGCAAGATTGCAAGCATTTGATAGTACGCGATCTGTGATTGGCTGATTTAGCGGGCCGTATTCTACAGTTTGGCCCGCTGTACGGTCCGCTAAATTTAAAATTTTGATAAAACATTTTCTAGCAAGTTCCTACTGTCATTATGTTAACATAAACTTGTAAAAACGTTTGAATTTTGCAAGCAACTATTTAAAAAGCTTAGACGATTTACAATCTCTGTGACAGTTAAAGCTTCCGCTAGTTTCCTTTCTCACGCGTCTGATTACCTTTTCTGATGGGAATGCTCTTCCTGCGCATATGAGAAACCCATCCTACGACGCCTTCAAAAAAGCATTGTATCAATTTCAGATGCAAAAACTTAGGTTTTCCTAATTTTGATAGTAAGTTATTTTTTTTAATTAGTTTTATTCACTTTCTGTTGTAGCAGCATGGCTTTGTAATTTTGTAATTAAATATTAATAATTGTAATTTTGTGTGGGTATGTAACAGTCGCTTCTTTCGTAATACAGAGTAATTTAATCGTTAGGTTTCGGGCATTGCCTCCATTGTAAACGGTAACAAGCTTCTTGACAAGTTTCTTACTTTTCTTATTTTAATTGTACAGAATATGTAGATTTTAGACTTACTTCTTTCACCTAATATCACCATTTCCCTTATCTGCAATACCCTAGAATATTTTGGATAATTCTCCTGTGAACTCATGCTTAATTCTGCAGAAGCTCCTAGGTCTTGTAGTTTTTCTGATGTCTGTAAGACTCTCCTGGCAGAAGAGTGTTTTCACGTGACGTAACGGCGGCCATATTGGTTTCCCTTAACAATGAAACGGCGGCCATGTTGGTGTCCCAACTAATCCTTCGGGAATTGAGCTCTATTATCATGCAAACGTTCTCTTTTGTTTCGGAGGAAAAGAAAGGTTATTGATCACGTGAGTGAAAACATTCTATAGATGTTTAGGGAAAGAACATTCCGGTCTGCATGACATCATAGGCTATATTAAGGACTCTTCCATATAGTGTTTTCACGTGACGTCACCGGCGGCAGCCATGTTAGTGTGCCCAATTAATCCTCCGGGAATTGAGCTCTATTATTATGCAAACGTTTTCTTTTGTTTCGGTGGAAAAACAAGGTTACTGATCACGTGAGTGAAAACACTCTCTAAGATGGCGAGTTGTTTACTACGAAGATTCCGTCGGAGTTCGGTTATCCTGGTAGCAAATCTATTGTGCGGTGAAGGAATAAATCCAGTGTCCAGTTTGCGACATATTTGGTGGAAGCGGTGGGATCTAAATCATTGGTTACATTCGCGCTGTTGCAAATTAAAATACTGGCTCTTTGACTCAGTTACAGCAGGCTAAACGGCCAGTTGATTGACTGACGAGATGAACTGTCAAATTAATGCAAACGATTGACTGAACCTGTTTTGCATGCAGAAACTGAAAGATTGTTCGACGGGTCAGTTTATGCCGCTGTGAATCTGTCGTCAGGGAAAGCATTTCCATCTCAAGTGAAATGCCTTCTTTGTTCAAGAAGTTGCCATTGGTTCTTTAGAAAATGTTGACGCCGTGGTCTTTGTTGAGGACTTTCGTGGCCCTTTTCTCCATCTTTAAGAAGGGGTCACGATGTGAGGGCACACCTTGCATTACTCTAAATGGGCCTTTGAGCTGAAAGTATGTTCCTCGACCCAGATTGCTCTTGCCATACACTGTGGTAGATCGATTCCTACAAATCAAGACAGGTGGTATTTTCAAAAAATGCCAGACTTCTTCTTCATTTTCATACAGAGAAGTACATCTTATAAGTTGGGCCATCGCGCGCAATACCTATTGTTCCCGGGCCATTTATTTCCAGTTCTATAATTGTTGTACTGTAGATCGGAAAAAATTGTAGATTCTACCTATAAATACAAAAAGCCGCTCTATCATTTCAAAAAGTCTGTCTTTAGGCTGCTCAAAATATCGTGTTTAGACTGCTTAATTCACCAAAATCACCCCTTTCTTCTCTTATTGTGAGACCTCTATTCAGGGTTCACGCTTGATTGCGGTTTTCGCATCTCACTAAATACGCCAAATCTCCGACCATTCTCCGCGATGCAACTTTTCGAACGGAATAACGTACAACTGTGGAGGCCAGAGGGTGTAGTGATCAGCGCACCGGATTCCCACGCCCAGGTTCGCTAGTTCGAGGCATAGCTTTGCCACTGTGTTGTTTCCTTTCTTAGCATACGAGAGTGAGACTCGCATGGCCGGTGCTTGACCCGGTTTCTGTGTCATGAATCGACAAGGAGCATTGCCAATTCCCTCCCCACCCCCCTTCCCCACCCGCTGGACAGCATGTCGCCGGTACGATGGTCATACACGATTGCATGACTTTCACATACCCCGTACTATTTCATACATACATCCTCTACGGGTTTATCGTAAGCTCACAAAGTAACCAGGTCCAAGTTGGCATGATGGCTTGTTGGTGGAGCACTGCACCAGTATCGCAGAAACTCGAATTCTTCAGGCTTTCATTTCGTTGCTCCTAAAGTAGCGGTGAGTGTTATTTGGGATAGACGAGAAGGACATTTCCTGTTTCACTTCAGTTACATAAAAATTTACTCTATACTAATTTTCTCGTCAATTCAATTTGAAAAAGGCAATTTATGAAGTTCCACGGTTTTTAAAGAACATGAAAGTCTAGAAGGTTGAACCTGGACCATAAGCAACATCTGCATCATTGATAACCACTAGACCATCGAAACAAGCCGATAACTAAGTGCGAGTTTTTATAACATTTAAATAGTTACCCATCACCAAAATTGAAAGCTAATCGGTTATAAATGGGTGTTAGACTTAAATACTTGTAGATCAGCGCTATTCGGAATGAGTGCTTTGAATTAAACACTGTAGATCAGCGCTATACGAAATACTTGAATACTGTTCATGGGAATATTACGTTGTTGACCTTCTAATCTATGTAGATCGTGTAATTGTCACGAGATGTCCAATGGCCTTCTCGTCTATCCCTTACAGCATCAACCAAAGTAGCGCTCATAACTGCGAAGCTCATTTCAAGACTTAACAAGGACCTTTGCCCCACTCTGTCTCTCTCCACCTCGTTCTATGTGTGAGTAACGACGACATATTGTCGGGGACCGGGGCAACTTTGCAATGGACTCGCTTCCCTCCAGGGGAAGTAGCAATACTCCTAGTCGATTCATGCAACAGAAACCAGGTTAAGCTCCCCACGTGAGCCCGAGTGGCTCGTTCTGCGACTTTACCTGTCCCTAAATTGTTCTTCTGACTGCTATGGGACAAGGTTGTTCTGGTCATTGAGTTTGTGAAGGAAATCCTCAAGTATATTTTGATGTTAAACGATTTTGTTGTTTTAAAGGCTCTCAAAAAAAATCCTCAGGGGACGCCCAAAACAAAGGTTGGTTTGGAGAAACAAATAAATAAATGCATTACTGACCTAAGCATTACATCCTTCAGGGTTGAACAATTTTCAAACTGTTCATGCAAAACTTTTGTCGTCTCGCAGAACAAGTGGTCCACTTGATGTACAAGCTCATCTAGGTTACCTGAAACAAACAATACCAAAACAAGAGTTCGCGAGCACAGGAAAAGCGTGATGGTGATTTATTAGACACGGTAAATAAACAACATCACGGCCGCGATTCTCCGAATCTTGGCATATTTGAAAATCCAAGTGCTCCTTACAGAAGTTGAACATTTGACCTTCCCGTTATCAGTTTAGACGATCTGCTACCGAGCTAAAGGGCTAGTCCCCTGTGGGTACATGCAAGTGCCCAGGACAAGGAGCGTACAACTTCAATGTACTTGTGGAACGGCGTTTTTACAGACCAAGCTATTTTTAGATTGATTTTCGCGCCAAATCAGCCCTATTCCAGCTAATCACAGTCTTACATGAGAAATTATTATCCATGGATTATGGGATCTAGAATGGTCACTCATGCAAGACAAGTCTTATTTAAGAACTCGTCTAAAAATAGCTTGATCTGTGAAATGCCGTTACATAGGACCTGTTGGCTCCTGGTACATGTGAGAACATCCAAGCTAGAATTCGGAACTCCGTTCCACAGGTCAGGAGGACCCGACCTTTTTCCGAGCACGCCTCTGTCATTTGAGGATATTTGAAAAAAAAAAAAAACCAAAACAAACAAACGAAAAAACGGACATTAATTTCGACACATCCTCGTTTATTGATGATAAATAAGTTATTTCAAAAGAAATGATGTCAGCCGCTACCCGACCAAAAAAAAAAAATAGCCTTGACGGACAGCAACACCTTAATAGGCCTTATGCAGCAGGCGATCACATGGTACGAAACCGCGCACCGGTGACTCAGTTGGTTGAGCATCGGGCTGCCATGCGGGAAGTCGTGAGTTCGACTCCGGCCGGACCATCACTCGCCTTTGTAATTACATCCGCAAATGGTTACGACTTTCAAGGCTTCTCGGATAAGGACTAGAAACCGTAGGCCCCGTCTCACAACCCTTGAATGTTCAGAACCCAGTGGGACGTAAAAGAACCCACACACTATTCGTAAAGAGTAGGGCATGGAACTCCCGGTGTTGTGGTCAGCTGGGCTCATTTCATTCATTCATGTGCTGGGTGAGATCGCTAATGGACTGATAGCGGCTGCCAGCGGTGCCTGTATATGCTGATGTCAGATCTCACCCATAGATCCCTTGCTTGTAAAGCACATTTGAATATGCCAATAGAAAATGCGCTATATAAATTCATTACCATTACCATTACAAAAACCGCCATACTGGAAAGCAAATTGCGCACTGGGTCATCTAAAACAAAGAAAATTTAAATTTAAGTTCCTTTGCTTTAGATGTCCCAGTGAGCAATTTGCTCTCCAGTATGGCGGTTTTTGTACCACGTGATCGCCAGCTGCAAAGGGTCTATTGCTTTCTTTTTCATTCCCAAAAGACAAGGTCGAGGATGGGCCGAAAGTTCTTTCCTCCGCACATTTCCATTTGTCTGACGGATTTACGGAATTCGTTATAAATAAAGGCAAAATGCTTTCCAGGAGGCAGCGTGGCCGAGTGGTTAGGGCGTTGGGTTTGCATGCGGCTGCTCCGGGTTCAAATCCCGTTCTAACCCCTGGTTAAGATTTGTTTCCGGTTGTCCCGGATTCAACTCTACCATGCTTTGTAAATAGCCAACTGGTTGCCTCCTGCCAGTTGGGGTTCTTAATAATGTTTCTGTTAACTTTGAATTGTTTCTTTCACATTGTTAAAAGTGGGGTGCCTGTAAACTAGCTTGATAGCTAAGTGCACTTCCACTATAAACAAAGCATTTATTTCATTCTTATTTTTTTATTCCATCCACTCAGAGAAAAGACGACCTTTTAAGGATTGATTTGGCCTTTTTGTTCTGGAAGCCTGACGCTGCCTTGAGATTTAC
>NC_090879.1:7379116-7386616 GCF_036669935.1 Montipora foliosa
ATGATACTAAGTCCTGACCAATAGCAATGCAAGTCTTGGAATCATTACCACTTGAAACAGAAAATGCAGTCACAGGGTTCCCACCTTCACTCTCTGTGCCGCTTGAAGCTGGTGATGTTTTCACAGTTTGCCAATCTTCACTTTCTGAACTACTTAAAACAGGTGATGTTGTCACGGGTTTGCCACTTTCACTCTCTGAGCTGCTTGAAACGGGTGATACTGGCACAAGTTTCCCATCATTGCAAAATGCACTACAAGCAGAGGTCGCATACGGATCCCCACTCTCTCTATTTCTCGAAACAAGTGACGCTGTCTCCGCACTATCTGAAAGAGGTAATGTTGTCACAGGTTTCCCACCTTCACACTTCGTAATGCATACAGAAGTCGTCTGTGCACCCGCTGAAGTATAAGTATGTATTCTAGTGTCTTGATTGCCTGAATGTGTCACAGTTAACCCAAGTCCAATTTCTGCACCTAGAGCAGTGTTTGAAGATGTAATGTCTGAATCACTTCTCCTAGTCTCTCCGATTTTTGACGCGGCCGCATTTAAATCTTCGCAAGCGAAATATTTTTCCATGACTTTTTCAGGAGAGTGCTCATTAAGGTTGCTAACCGAAAACGAGTCACAGACAACTGGGGTCTTTACTGACTCACCTCTTAAACTAAGGTCCCCGCTTGAACTTGCACCCATCGATTGCATTTTGTCAATAAAAGATGTTCTCTCTGTTTGACTATCCGAATTTTTTCTTGCAAAATTCACACTAACGGGTGCTGGAGAACGACGGGCTGAATCACTCTGCAAACCTTGCTCAAAATACACAGGACTTGTCTTAGAGCACGTTCTAATGTTCTTTGCGTCGTCCCTTTGCGGCGATGCATAAACGTTAGAGTTTTGACGAGAAACGTCCGCTTGATTGAATGCGTCTGGGCATAAAAAGTCATCAGATCGTAATTCTACGCATCCTTCGCATCTTGCTCCCGAAGAATGGTTATTCTTGTTCTTAATTATTTCACAAACTTGTGTGATTATTTCATCCAAAACTAATCTCATGACTGCCGAAACGTCATTTTCCGTCCTACAGTTTGATGTACAATAAGTCCGACAAAGTAAAGCTGGATCGCTTGTCCCCTTTACCTCCCCCTCCCCAACAACGTTCCCGTCTCTGAAAGAACCTGGAATAAATGTTTCGTCCTCACTCTCGGGAACCAGCGTACGTTCCCTGGATGTAACAACCTTTAATCCCGAGACATCAATAGATTCCATGTAAAGGCCAACGTCGTTTGATATATTACTCTCGATTGAGCTGCAATCGAAAGCCAGACTGGAATCTTCCTCAACTTTAAATCCGGAACCTTCTTTGGCAGCATCACCTTCCCTGTTGCTGTCGCAAAAATGATCCGCAAGAGCTGTGTTTAAGGATACCACAGCTGCATCACTATTATTTAGTTCATTGTGTTGAGCATTACCCACAATTGTTTCTTCAGTTGCATCATTTTGCTCATCGACAGACTTTTCAGCTAAAATGGTAAATGCCTCACTGGAACCTTGATCTTCGTGAGTCCTTTTTTCAGCGGGTCGAACACGAGACGCAAACCTCTTCCTCGCTGAACTTGCGGCATTGTCGTCTTTGTGGCTTGCTTCGTCAATCCTATTGTTAGATGGCGAAACAAAAACCTTATTTCCGTCAGCGGGTTGATTTTTGTCCATCGCAGTGTTAGAAGTTTCACCAAACTCCTTTTGCATCAAACCTGATTCACCCCATAAATAATGATTCTTAATCGTTTCCCTTCTAGTCTGACCCAATCGATCTCCGTCTTTTTCTCTCGATCCTCTTGCCAGTAAACAGTCGGCTCCAATACTTGTTCTAGATTCTCTCTGATTTACAATCACAGAGGCCATTTCTCTTTTGTCAGCCTGAGGCGAAGAACTATTCGGAATGTGTCCAGGATAAGGAGAGGCTACATTTTCCGTTGAATGGAATGACAAACCAATATGCCCTTGTTTAGAGATTTGACTAGTTGGGTTCCGTCTTGAATCAGCACCATTATAACTAGAGATGTGCTGAAGGTCATCACTGTTCCCCTCCCGTGGAAACTGCTCATCGGTCACACTTGGAGAGGACGTCGGGTACATATCAGGGAATGCCCTTGGAGATTCTTGAGATCCCGGCTGCCTGTATGCAGATTCCGTTAGGGCATCATAGAGGTTCAGATACTCAGACAGAGTAAGGAATGCATTGAGGATTCGAACACCAAATGGCAAATCGTGTCCTAATACGAAGATAAATAGGACGTTCAAATAAATATAACTGTGAGGTGGCCCGCCAACCTCGGGTAGACGCTAAACGTGTGCCGAAATCGATGAAAAAGAAAAGATAGAAGTTGGGGAGAGCGGAAATGACGCAGCTTATATCAATTGCATAGACCACGCTTCCGACTTTACTATGGCCTCGTTTTCAAAGCGAGTCTTATTACAACCTTTCGTTCGTATGTGAAGTGTAACTCGCCTTCAGAAAGAGCCTGAAGTAAACAAAGAAATAGCTAAGAAATTATTCCCCAGAAAACACCAGCCCTTAACAGTTCGTAGTTTTCATTGGAAAAATATATGGGTTATTTCACTCCAGTGGCATATTACTCTGTGGCCACAAAAGTGATTGTCTTTACCCTCCAATGGTAAAAAACTTAAGCCACGATGCCCCTAATACTATAGCAGCACAAAGAAGCCGCTTACCAGTTTTAACAGGCCTTGCTGGATGCTGTGCCGAAAAAAAAAGGAGACAGAAGAAAATTAGTTACTTGTACTCTAATACTTTATAACATATTCTTTTGACATAACCCAAATCGCCATCTTATCAACAAATCAACTCCAAATACATTTTGAATAGTTCGTTTTTTGGACAAGCAAACAGAAGATATTTATCAGTTCCGCAATAAAAACACTCTCTGAGTTTGAGTTTAAGTTTGCGTGAGGCACCAGCACTTGGACAAGTAGCCTGACTCCTGGCTGTTATACACAATTGTGGTCTCATTCACACAGAAGGCCTTTCAAGCTAATCCTACCAAGCCGACCACATTGCTGAAGGAAAGGACAGACCACAACACCGGAAACTCCGTGCCCAGCACTTTTCGAATAGTGTGTGGGATCTTTAACGTCCCACAGAGTAAGGGAACAAGGACTTTGAGACGGGACCTCCGGCTTATCGTCCTTATCTGAGAAGACTAGAGAGTCTAACCATTAATTTTGCAGACGTAATTACAAAGGCAGCACTTTCTCCTCAGTTGTTTAAGGACCCTGTGTATTGGTCTTGCAGGGATTGGAACCCGCGACCTCCAGCATGGAAGACCAGTACACTCTCGATTGAGCCAACTGGCCGCCTCAAATTGCCTAACGTTTTGTTAACCTTGCAATCTCGAACTCCTCGTTCTACTATCCACATATAAACAAAAACGTTTGGTTATACTAGGTAATGTATTGTTCTCTAACATGGAAAGTGACAGATGATTTTTAAAAGTACGAGAATACAACGATAGCCCCGTACAACGATTGGGCTTGCAAACTTACGTTCCTCTGGTTTGGTTTAAGAAGAAGCAATCTTTCTGTTATGGAGGGCTCTAACTGTGTACATAAAATTCTAAAAAACAAAGGAGGAAAAGAAAAGAAATAAGAGATTTTGCGAATAAATTTCTTGGAGAAAATGTTAGTTCAAGATAGCCAGTGTCAAATTACATTATCGCGGGAATAAAACGAAGCATGTTAACAAAGCGAACAAAATCTACGCGTTATAAATTGTACGCGAATTCTCAAAAAGTTTTGTTTGCATACCTGGAATTAACGTGAATTTCCGTGTGTTTTATATCAATATGACTTGCCTTCTTATCGGAAATTAACGCTCGTGTTAATTAACGTATTTTAAATTAACGCGATTTGAAGGCCATTAAAGGAAATGAACGCGAAAGATGACATAAAAATTCAAAATGTGGGACATTAAGGCCTCTGCGACAAAAAAGAAGAAGAAAAAGAAGAAGAAGAAAAAGAAGAAGAAGAAGAAGAAGAAGAAGAAGAAGAAGAAGAAGAAGAAGAAGAAGAAGAAGAAGAAGAAGAAGAAGAAGAATAAGCAGAATTTGTTGAAAACAGGAACAAATATTTATTTTAAAATCAACTGCAAAACTTCAAAATACAACAATGATCATGCAATTGTCCCTAAAAATATGAGTTAAGAGAAGGAATCTAGCCACTTCCATCATTCATCACAGTGTCCATGATACCGAAATTTATCTTCCGATAGACTCAGAACCGGGACGATATATCTGGTATGCACTGCACAGAGGGGACGGCACAGCCTTGGAAGAGGTGACATCAAATCTATTAGATGCAAGCCTTGTCCGCTCGTTCATGGCGGTCTGGAAATACCTAATGATTTGTCTCTAAAATGGGAAGACAGGAAGATAATGGCCAGTTTGCAAGCCATTTACTAAAGTAGGGGAGAGTTTTCCTCTTCGAGGTAACGAATGTTACATTGACGAATACTCAACACTGAATGACGGACAGGTAGATGAAAAGTAACTCTTGCTGGAAATTAAACGGTGTCTTAAATTCTGCAAAACCAGACTTTTGAGAAATCTTGCCGACAATGGGGAAGATATTGTTGACGTCAACTACTGTCATTAATGTGTCAACCAGAGCCTCATTGGCTGTCGAAACAAAGGTTCTTTTGTTCCTGTGGCTGACAAATTTGAATAACAGAAGCACTGTTTGTAAACAGATATCTGTTCCCTATACAGAGAATTACAAATAGTGAATTAATCTCTCCAACCTGTTACTGTATAGAATGCATCCGCCAAGAACGTGTTTACGACGCTGACAGGCTTGTAAAATATAAGATGCTTTGGTAAAACAAGTAGCAGATACACTCTGTGAACAAAATTACAGAGAAATAATCAATTTGATTTGCTCCAAGTTCTAGAATACCTCAAATTTACGACAAGCTACAATGAACCGTAACCAGGGCTATCACCTCTTTATGGAACAATTTTGCAGCCTTATCGGAACAAGATTAACTATTGGGGGGCAATGTGAAGTGCTATTTTCTACCCATGGTCCCACCCTAGCCAGAGTTTTTCTCTGTTCTTGTGTGGGGCGAATTCCATTTAGGGGCCGTGTCTCGCATGCGATGTTAGTCCTGTTGCACTTGTCCCTTTCGGGTTTTGCTTCTTTCTCACTTTTTTGTTTGTTTTTCGTTGTTTCGTGTGTAGTATTATTGTGATTTTATCGATTATAGTATATTATCATAAGAGTAAATGAATAAATAAATAAATTAATTAATTAGTAGGGCTAATGCTCACATGGTTTACATGGGTAGAAAATATTCAATTCTAAGCTTTTGCAACTCAGACTCCCAACACAAGACATGCTACACCTCAGCCTGCATAAAAGAGTTTTCACGCCAAGGGTGACTAGGTTCCCACAAAGCATACCGTCTTCTAGTGATTGCGTTCTGTCATTTAAATGTGTTAGGGCCTTAGCCTCTGAACATCTTTCTGAAAGGTTGATTGCACGCTAGAAGCAGTACATTCTAGAAACAGTCTTGAAATAAGGATAAATTACAAATTATTCCAGCATACAAGTCCAACTCAGGACATTGAACTTTCCTTTATGGAGACGTTACACAGTAGAACTCACTACCTAACAGCCTCACAACTAGGAGCTGACTGAGGAACTATTATTTAGACGATCTCGTTATCATCTTTAAATTCAATTTTAAATTTAATTTACTTTGTTTTTCATTTCTTAGCAATTTTTTATTGTCATTTTGTAGCTTATGGCGTGGGGAAACATCTTCAACATTTGCTTCAACATCCTTTCAATTTTGTTGAACGATATTGAACAATGTTGATTGCTGGGGTGGGCAAATGGTTTCGACATGATGCCATTCAACATTAATTTGAGAGGTCTTGTATTCAGTCCCAGGCTGCAGCCGCGGTTGTTACTGTGGATACGAACACGATACATCATCGAGAGAATGATTAGCGCGCACGCTCATTGTATTCGTGAAAACAAAAAAAAATGTTGCATGGTTGATGAAGTAAAGTTGAAAATAATGCTTTTAAACTCATTCAACATCGATTCAACTTTGTTTCAACATGTTTGAAAGGGGGGGGGGGGGGGGGGGGGGGAGCAAAAGGGGTATGTTTTAACAGGACACCTTTGGGTTTCCCTCCAAGAGTTCTCAATCTTTATCTTGTCTTATCAAACTTTATTACAAGCATCAGCTGTCGATGTGTCTGTGAAGGTTTTAGTGGTTTATCATTAGACAGGACAAGTTTACAAAGAGGTGCATCCTGGATATAAGACTGTCAATTTTTTCTGGAATATGCCAAAAAATATTGAACATTGATTTTGATCCATCCATCATGTTTCACAGTCCAGCTCACTTTCATGAACAAATTTCAAACAATTTCAGTACCATGATGTTCAACCACGGAACAAAAAAATTCTTAGTTGGAGGAAAGAAGCCCAACTGTGATCCAAAAAAATTAATTATTTCCATGCTGCAACTGATCATGAACTGAAAACTTCGGATCCGACAATTGGTTTACAACACTGAAAGAAAGTTGCTGTCACTGTAAATAATATTACTTACTTTGGGCAATTCAAGAAAAGGTAAAGGGTCAAACACTCCTGGCAAAAAGTCTCCATAGTGGCGAACAAAATGCAAATAACAATCCCAGATGACATTCATCCACGCCAAGAACTGTTTCTTGTTCTCACACATCTACAAAAAAATGTTTTCTCATCACTGACATTAAATTTAACAAAAAAACGTATTTTCTTCTAAAGTAAGTTGATCAGGGGTGGATCTAGGACAAGTAATAACTGGTTTCCAAAACAATGAGTTTCTGGGGAGTCTGGGGGTAAACACCCCCAGGAATTTTCTGGATTTTTATTCTCCAAAGTCCCCTTTCCAGTGTTTCTGACTGATTTCCGTAAAACAGTGGAAACCGATATGGATCCGCCCCTGTTGTTCAACTAGAATATCCATACCCCTTGAGCTAATTTGATTGGGCTCCTTGCACCCTACACACACTGGTACATGGATATATAGCATACATCTTAGCCTAATTTGCCAAGGGCATGTAAAAGGTAGTGAATTGTAAATTTGCAACTTTCAGTTAGCACTTTTTCAAGCTCCCCAAAACTATTTGCCACGTTCAAAGATCAGGACAGATTGCTCTCTTTCCAGCAGTCAACAGGATTTCGCTTAACATGCTTCTTGAGCAACTTCATTGTACAACATTGATAAGTACTGTACGTCCAGAGATACACATACACCTTATTCCAAAATGGCCACCATTTTAGTATTTTTTATTTGTTTCCAGGCAAATTGGCACTTATGGCCGTGCTTTCAAACGTAAAATTCAATAGAATATTTAACCTTGAATGAGGCCATAAGGGCCAATTTGCATGGAAACAAAAGAATACTAAACTGGCGGCCATTTTGG
>NC_090879.1:7391616-7404116 GCF_036669935.1 Montipora foliosa
AAATACCTTGGAGTACTAGAAGCAGACGATTTAAAACATGCAGCCATGAAAGAAGTGATATGTACACATGTAAGGAATACTTCAGATGGATAATAAAATAAGTCAAAGTTAAATGGTGGAAATGTGGTAAATGCAATGAACTCAAGAGCTGTCTCAATAATCAGATATAGTGCAGGAATTGTCGAGTGGACTAGAGATGAACTGAGGAAATTGGATCGCAAAACCAGGAAGTTGCTGACAATAAACAGAGCCTTCCATCCGCAAGCCGACGTAGATAGACTGTATCTGAAAAGAGCAGCGGGAAGGAGTGGATTACTAAGTGCAGAAGACTGTGTGAACATTGAAGTGGGCAGTCTGTTTAGATACATTGGAGAAAGTAAGGAAAGATTACTTCGTTTCGTATCGGATGAAAATATTCTGGAGGAGGGGCCTACAAAAATAGAAGTGTCTGAAGAGAGAATGTCTAAATACAAGAACAAAGCATTACATGGGCAATTTGAAACAGCTACAGAACAAGTAAGGGACCCAGAATCCTGGAGGTGGTTAAAAATGGGAATACTAAAAAAAGAAACTGAAGGACTGCTAACCGCTGCACAAGACAAAGCATTACGGACGAATAGCATTAAAAACAGGATTGATAAAGAGGATGTCTCCCCGATGTGTTGGTTATGTGGAGAACGAGAAGAGACCGTAAGTCATATTGTAGCGGAATGTAAGAAATTGGCGCAAAGAGAGTATAAAATGTGGCGACATGATAAGGTAGGCCAAGTTATCCATTGGAAACTCTGTCACAAATTCAACATCCCATGCAAAGACAAGTGGTATGATCATGATCCTGAAGGAGTTATAGAAAACGATCAAGGAAAGGTGTTATGGGACTTCCGAATTCAAACAGACCATCAAATTGAGCATACATGTAGTAGACCTGATGCAGTTGTTCTTGATAAGAAAGAAAGATCATGTTATGTGATAGATATCGCGTGCCCTTTTGGTACAAGAGTGCTGGAAAAAGAACAAGAGAAAATGGAAAAATACCAAGAATTAAAAAGAGAGATTGGGAAAATCTGGAGCTGCCGAAAAGTAATTGTCGTACCAATTGTCATTGGTGAACTAGGGACGTTCAGCAAAAATTTGAAAACATCGTTGAAGAAAATTGGACTAGATTGCACCTTATTACTACAAAAGGTCGTGGCAGTTGATGCCTAGTTTACAAACCACGTTACCAACATATCGTGTGAATGAACGAAATAATAATAATAATAACAATAATAATAATAATAATAATAATAAGAAGAAGAAGAAGAAGAAGAAGAAGAAGAAGAATACTGTAGGAAACAGACAACTTTTTAAAAAGACATGTTTCGGCATGCTTATGCCATCATCAGTTTAATGCCAGTTCCTAAGTGTGAACAGTTATAAAGTCTACAGGTAGATGAAAAAATTATTACAACATGACGTAATACAAAAGCGGGTACTAATTAAAGCGTGACACCAAACATCAAGGTGTAAACTAAAACATGAGAAAATATGCGAGTTTTTATCGCTTTCCGTGTGTTCCTTTATCCTGGTGGAACACACGGAAAGCGATAAAAACTCGCATATTTTTAAACATTTCAACACATCTCCTTTATGTAACAACAAATACTCCCCTTCGTGCTTTAGTATTCTGGATTCTGCCAGCGACTCAATTGATTTAAAACTTGAGGAAGCTTTTTCTATAAATAAGATCAAACCGGAACTTAACAAACAATTGCAGCATTACAACACTTTTCTCACGTTTTAGTTTACACCTTGATGTTTGGTGTCACGCTGTAATTAGTACACGCTTTTTGTATTACGTCATGTTGTAATAATTTTTTCATCTACCCGTAGACTTTATAACTGTTCACACTTAGGAAATCATTAAACTGATGATGACATAAGCATGTCGAAACATGTCTTTTAAAAAAGTTGTCTTTTTCCAACAGTATTTATCATACTTGCTACTATTGCGACCTTATGGAAATAATAATAATAATAATAATAATAACAACAACTTATTTTTTGTGCTTTTAGCTTTGTTTTGAATAAAAAGACACATAAAAACATCGGAAAGGTGTCATAATGTTATTCCCACAATAATTATATGTATTTAACAACATCTTTCAAGCATTACCGAAGGTGGATAGAAGTAAACGATGGCATTTTCTGGTGGATCTGATTCCTTTGTCACGGCCTCTCGATCATAAACAAAGAATATAATCCCTTCAAAACTGAAACAAAAGATGGAAAGAACCGACTATTAAGTTGATATTGCTGTTGGAGTCTATCGTCAATGAATCAGACAGTGCTTTAAAGTGATTCTGGATTATAAGAGGGGTTGTTAATATTGCTCGCAGTACGGTGTCTAGAAAACTAAGATCTAAGACCTAAGACCTAAGACCTAGAAAACTAAACTAAGACTTAGAAACTCCCCCCTAAGACCTAGAAAACAAAGACCTAGAAAACTAAGACCTAGAGAACTAAGACCTAGAAAACTAAGACCTAGTTTCTAGGAGGAGTTTCTTGGTCTTAGTTTTCTAGACACCCAAAATCTGGGTCTTAGTTTTCTAGGTCTTAGGTCTTAGTTTTCTAGACACCCCACTTGTACATGTACGTACACGTGATGCATATGTGAGCAACGTGTGTGAAAACTCAAAACAAGTCTTGTAGTTGACACCACAGCAAGTATTTGACGGTAACGTTTAGCTATAGGAGGATAGTCCTAGTATGGGAATTACGTTTCCTGACCCAATACAGTTTGGTTGGCAAACTGTCATTAAACTTAAAAATTAAAAACACAAATCAGACACATATCAGTACAACAACGTTTAAGACTTATTTCCGGATGGATTTATGTAGATTTAAGGAAGCGGTGATGTCTTACCTTCTTGCTCTACCAGGAGCTGTTGGAGCAGTCATTTAGTTACTAAATCAGCAAACTGTTAAGGTAAGATAAATATATATTCCTGGAAAATGAACGGAAACAAGATGGCACCAGGAACTTTGTAACCACCCTACAGCCCTGATGTCACGCAATGCGGGACAACTCGTGATAACCCTCGTGACTAACTTGTGATCTTGGCCTTTTTGCGGACAAATAACTCGAATTTGGCCTTTTTGAAATCCGTTTGGCCGGGGAAACTATAATGGTTAGCCGGCCAAAACGATTCTGGCCTATTTTGACCTTTTCAAATTTTGTTGTCACACTTTTTTATTATTAGTTATTTTACTCACAATAGTCGAATTGCTGTTTGTAATCCGACCAATCCGACTTCCATTGCGCAATCAGCACTGTCGCAACCCTAGTACCCAGTACCCACGCTCTTCTCTCGACCTGATTTGTTATTCAATTTTCGCCTCCAGTTGTCGCGTTCAAATGTATTTGCCGTTTTTAGCGAAAGTACGGATTTTGATGATCAGTTTGACCGATTACGCAAAAGACGACCTGGCAACCCTGTGTGATCATTTCACATTGATTTTATCCACTGGACTTGTGTGTATGAAATTCCTGACTAGAAAGATTGGTTTGATTGAGTCAATTTGATAAAAAAATCTTCTATATAAACTTATATCGGAGCTTATAATAAGTTGGGAGGAAGGCTTTCGTTTAGGAGATAGAGCGGAAGATGAGAAGAAGTTCTTTCCACTTTTTCACAGTAAATTAAATTTCCCATTTCCGGCCGTCTTACTTCCTTTTGAAGAGAAAACAGTTTTCGTTTTCCAGCAGACCACGTTCTCTATCACCATCACATGAACAACAACATTGAGATTGGTCATTTGTCCAAGTTTGATGCTTTCAGGTCGAACAGAGACGAAGTAACGGACTTAAAACATAGTTAAAAATCCATACAAGCGTCTCTAATTTTGAGGCTGCGTTTGGATAGAAGTAGATTTTTCACGATTTCTGTAATATTCATAAAAATAGGCAAACAAAGTGATTTTCTCTTCAACTATTTCCAAATAGTAGGTCCATGACAGGATTTTCCAGTTGTCCCAAATCTGATAATTTTTTAAAATAGCTATGGAAAAAGATAAATGATTCAAGTACAACCATAGGCAGCCCAAGCTCGCGTCACTACAGACAGCCGTTGAGAATTTAAACGCGTTATAAGACTTTGTATGGGAAATAAAATACCGTCGATTATGAAGCCTAAAAAATGCTCAATTTAACGTTCATTCAATAAAATGAATAAAAATTACTCACCTTTGGTGTATTCTTGTGCCTTTTGGAGCTTATTTTACCGTTTCGGAAAGTCCGTGTTTTCAATGTTCTAAGACGAAGATTCGTCATTTTTATTCATTTTATTGAATGAACGTTAAATTGAGCATATTTTATGCTTCATAATCGACGGTATTTGATTTCCCATACAAAGTCTTATAACGCGTTTAAATTCTGAAAGGCTGTCTGTAGTGACGCGAGCTTGGGCTGCCTATGGTACAACTAGAGCACGCTTGATGACGCGTACAACCGTCTAATTAAGACTCCGTTTATATGGAGGAAAGCTGTCCCTGGTAGAAGGGTCCCCGCTTACCCGAGCTACCCTGGGCGGGCCAACTTTTCCTACATTTTGTCATAAAACGTGGCGAACCGTTTATATGAGAAACACAAAATTGGCTCGGCTAAAAGGGTAACCCGTCTGGCAGGGTCACCCCGGGTTTCGAAGATAGGGTCACCCTCCTAGCCGGGACAACTTTTCCTAATGTAAACACTTTGGCTCGGTCAGCCGGGACAACTCCACGGAGATTGAAGTCCGCGTTCTATCTTTAAAACGGACATTGTGGCTTAAATTGCTGTCAATAAAGTTAAATCTAAGTAAACAGTGACCGGTGTGAGTGATTTAAAAAAAAGAAATTTAGAGGAAAGAGAGATATTGAAGTTATGAATTATTAAGCAGGACCAATGAGTAATTTAGTAGGGTTAAATTTGACTCGGTCAACCGGGACAACTTTGCTCATGTAAACGACGGTCGGCAGAAGTTGGCCCGCCAAGGCGGCTGACCCATCTACGCGGGACAACTTTCTTCATATAAACGGGGACTTCAGACAATTAAAGAAACAGAAAACAAGTTTGGGGGTGCACTTTAATCAATGGCCTAAATTTCAATTTGATGATAAAAAAATAAAAAATGCACACAACAGCAACCGAGAGATAGCACTTTATTGGTTACTGAACCTCCACTCTTACTAGAGAATAAGTTTAAACCGAAGGAAATTATGTTTACAAACAAATTTGTTCAAAATTTTTCTTTTTAAAACCGTCTTTATATCAAGAAAATCGCTTATTTTCACAGAATAATAAAGTCTTCAATAATTGTGACGTGTTATGGTTACCCTATTGTTCTGACACAAAAACAATAGATCAACCGTAACACGTCACAATTATTCAAGATGGCGGCGCCCGCAAACAAAAACAGGCGATTCTAAACTTATTTATTTCGGATACTAACACTTTCTTTGAAAATATTTTAGACTGACTTGACTGTAATGCTTATTTCTTGTGATTTAAAGTTAATTTTTTGTTGAAGTGGAGGTTCCTTTTAATCAAAATCAGAAATATAAAAAATTAAAAATTATGTGTTAGATAATCTCTTTAAAAGATCACTAAATATAATAAAACAAACATGAATTTAAAAATACAGTAATTAAACGCTCAGTCTTAATTTTCGGTAGGATTTTTGAAAAATGTCCTATTTTAACAGGATTAAAAGGCTGAAATCAGGGCTGTTGATAACCAATCAGACAGTAATAGTTACGATTATGTTAGTAAGAGCTGTATTTTTTCGGCTATCCCTGTTGTACGATTTTCAACATGAAGAAGATTGAATTGTTTCTTTTTGATCTCCAGGATAAAATTCGACAATTTTCAGAAATTTGTTCTAGCAGGAAACGAAAGACCGTTTCTTCTCATTTTTGTCATATTCACGAGTTACGCGGAAAAACTGAGCTTTGACTGACAATACCTTGACGATCAATGTCACTTAACAAAAACGATTATGGCGCTTGTAGGAATTTGCAGGAATCCACGCACTCGTAGGAATTTTCTCGAATCCACGCGGGGCTGCAGGAATCCTACAGTAATAAGACAATTATATAAGTAATGTAGCTTTATTTTTGTTGAATGATTATTTACAGGTTGCTTTTTCCAGTTTATTAGCCAAAGCTACTATTAATTAAGCCCGCGCTAACTATTGACAACAGCAGAAGGACAAGTATCAGACCCTTCACAAATATTCAGGCCAACAAATTGACCGACTCTCAACTGAGTGACTTCATAGCTCAGAGGTCGTGGGTGTCATGATAAAGAGAGAATTACTTAAATTGTCTAGTTAGTTCGATCATTTCTCCAAGTCACCTCTAAACCGCACTTCACAAACATTTGTCAACCAAAGACAAACTTTCCTCGCTTTCCGCCATTGTTCGGAAAACTGCCTTGGTAACCACGTGTTTATCCTTGCAGGAAAAATATGACATCATTGCAGGAATCCGTAGGAATTTGTAGGAATCTACTACCATATACGGTGAACGGAAAAATTCAATAATTTTGTTACTCTTTTCGCGGTACGTCCTTATTGGCACTGAACAATAATTATTATTATTATTATTATCACTATTATTATCTAGTCTTCTAGCGCTGTAGCACTAATTGGGGACATTGTAAACTGAAATCAACAAATTAACGCAAATCAAATGTTGGTTTTTGAGGAGAGGGGAAACCGGAGTACCCGGAGAAAAATCTCTCCGAGCAGAGTAGAGAACCAACAAACTCAATTCACACATGACGCCGAGTCTGGGAATCGAACCCAGGCCACATTGGCGGGAGGCGAGTGCTCTCACCACTGCGCTATTCCCGCACCCTACAAGTTTTACAACAAGTCAGAAAGAACGACTTTCGTTACATCACACTCACTTGTCGCGATGATTGCAATTTACAAGCGCACATTGCCTCAAATTCTGGTTGGTTTGTTGCACTGTTTGCGTCTGTTGTTAATTGCCTTGATTTGGGTTTTTACTACGATACTCAATTGAAAATCGCTTTGTCGAATTTTGTTCGTTGTCCACTTCAAGTCAGTTGGGTTGCAAGGTAATGCTGAAATAGAGTGTTTTCGGTCATGTGACCAGCAGCCATATTTGCATACTAACACAAAAGGAAGAACTTTCATAAAAATAGAGTTCAATTCCCAAAAGAATACTTCGCTGCTCCAACATGGCCGCTGTTTCTTTGTTTCACTTCTCCAACATGAAAAACCTTAAATAACAAAGACCACAACCAGATTTTCTGAGCCCGCGAGACTGAGCACCCCCTGGCAAACCATTGTTTTAACGAAAACCGCTGGTCAGCAACTGGTTCTGGTCATTGCTGTCTAAGGTCTTCCCTCCAACATGGCCGCCGTGACGTCATGTGAAAATACTCTATATGCAGGGGCACCCAACGAATCTGTTCCTCACATTATCTGTTCCGAGAGGAATCTTGCTGGCTGGCAAAAATACAGGTGTTTCGATTAGCTGGCTGGGAAATTTTGCTATTGAGAGAGGTTTTGCCTGGGAATTACTGACTTTTTCTAGCATTTCAACCCGAGCTGGCTGTAGAAACTCTGAAGACTGAGGACGACTGAAAAAAAAAAAAAAAAAAAGGACTCCTTCCCTCTCCCAGAGATTAGTCACAAACATACGACGGCAGGTCAGAGTGATTGCGCTTGCGGAAAAAACCTGTTTTGTCCCGGTTTTGTCGCTTTTGTTCCGTCGTTTTGGATCGAGGGATTTGAAAGCGCGCGGAATTCCTGGCTGGGAAATAAATTTGATCAGCTGGCTGGGAAACCAACCAATTTTATCTAGCTGGCTGGGAAATTTCTTATGTGTCTTGCTGGGAAAAAGGAACAGATAATGTTTTCCCAGCAACACTGAAAAACATCTGAAAATGCCTTAATAACATTTATTTTCATTAACTGGGGTATAATAATACAATTTACAACAAATTGGTCGTTGGGTGCCCCTGTATATGTCGTCATCATGGTACTACTTAATGGTATCCAGTAGCTAGCTGGGAAAACAATAATGAACCAAGGCGGGATCTGAACGACTTGGTCATTTTCCCACCTGCAGTAAAGGTTTTAAAGAATTTTGAGTGTTGAAAAGATAGACTTTGATAGGAATGCCCTTCAGAGATTATGAATAACACAAACGAAATTTTCAATGGGTTAATTGATCATCGTTTTGGTGTGTAGACATTTTTTGACTTCCATAATTCTGTACTTTAATGTTTTAAATTCGCGTTTAATAATGTCGTCGTTCTTATGTCACTTGTAGACAACCGTCAAAAGAAGCCTTGGTGATTGGACGAAAGCTCTTGGAAGAGCTACTCGACCAGAATGGTAGCCATGAAATGTGTTTTCTTCCTTGGTTTGATGCTCCTCGGAGTACGTGCCAAAGAAAAAGATAAGAAATGGGCAAAGAAATTATATGAGGTTCTTATGGCAAGAAATTCTTACCTTGGGAAGCTCGAAGATATCAAGAAAGAAATAACAACGAAAAACGTAGAGGATCTGATTGCAGTAATGACGACTGTTCCAGCTAACCTTAAAGGAATCGATAACCTTGATGTATCTACAGTGGAAACAGACAGGAAAACGCTTAGGGAACTTTTTAAAGAACCAGAAGAACCCATTGTCACGAAGTTCTTCGATAGTAAGAAACTGAAGGCAAATTACGTAACACGCGGGCTTGGCTTCATCTTGAGGACTTTAAGAGCCTCTTACGATTATCGCTGCATCAAAGTATTGTTATCTCCTCCTCAGAAAAAGCCGACCAATCTCGCGATACCCATAGATACCTTGTGCTCTCGAATAAAAGAGGATCTGGCCAAGCAAGATAAATTCACCTTCTCCACAAACAAAATTTGCAACAACATAAAACAGTGCACTGGAGCCGAGACACCTTATCCTTATGGAGACAAAGAGGGCACAAATGCAAAGGATGCTTGTACAGAAAAAGACCAGTGTGACGTGGGAAAAGCGATTCCAATGATGGGGGCCTTGCTTTGGTACAAGATCAGTGATTTTATAGCGCAGAGCTTTTGTAGTAATTCCCTTGCCCAACCAGAAAAGGCCGTTTTGCAAACAAATCTGGAGGAAATAGAGAACATGGCAAACTTGATTATGGCATATGCCAGCACGTTTTACTGGAAAGACTTTTTTGAGAAGGCAGTCAGTGTAAATGCCTTCTCCAACTTAAAAAGCGCCATGTCCTTAGTACAAGAGCGGGAGAACTCGCTGGGTTTTGTTTCCTTGGCCTGCAATGAGATCCAAGCGGAAGATATGTGTGACGTTGGAGGCATTCATATAATGTATCAATCTTTAAAGAACGTGGAAAACGATCGCCTGAATCCTACGGGAACGCGTAATTTGCGACTCTATTCCAAAACTAACCAAGCAAAGATGATTGAACTTAAATCGAATGCCTTGAATCACATCGAACTTTTGGGTCACATTCGAAAACTCGATGACAATCTGCGCGCGGCCGTAAAAGGTATTTCTAAGTATTTCTATGGTCTTGCAAAATACGATCAAGGTATTGCGGATGCCGACGTTACATTCCTCTCGGACAAACTGACAAAATTTGGCACAGATGCAGGCACATTGTCAGAGAAAGTTGAAAAAGACATAAAGGCTGCTATGACTGCCTTACTGGTTACTCAGGCGGCCCAAGTTATAGAAGAAAGCGCCATTTTAAAACTCAAAATTGCCCAGCAGATGAATCCTGCGAAGGTAATTTTTAGCGGGGTTGAGGCTGGGGAGGTGTACGAGCAAACGGCAGAGGTCGCCAGGGCCATACAAGAGCTCGCAAGAGGTTCTGCTCTAATGGCCAATCTACATAAAGTGTACGCAGACACTTCATCTTTGGCTAAAGACTTCATGAATAACGCGAATCAGATTAAAAAACTTGATAAGATGGTGGAAGCTATTAAGAAAAACGAGGTCGACAAAATCGGAATTGATGCAGATAAGTTTGTCAAAGCGTATGGAGACTACACACCCAAGGTTCAAAGGTCACGCCTTGCTAAGAATGACGCTTTGTGGGCTGCCTTTAAAGAGTCGACTTGCGAATTGCTTTTTGGAGCACAAGGTGTTGCGGCTGCCGTAAGTCAGGGGGTGGTAGGAGGGATGCTTTTATGTGAAAAACTGGAAGGAACCCTCGCTGAATTTGGCACCCTCCGAGAAAACATATTTGATTTTCAGTTTGAACTAGTTGACGCCCTAGCTCGTGTTATGCGTGGCCAGGTCGCCATGAAGTTATCGCAGTCTATAACGGTGAAGAATGATCTCCTAGATGCAAGTAAGCTTATGTTAGGATTCTTCATGACTCAATATCGGCTTCAGTCGCAGGCGTTGTTGTATTGTGATAAATTGCGATATCTGAATCAAGGCAATATAATAGATGCCTGTCAATCGACTGGATTTTTCAGCGAAGATACCTTAGACAACCTAATCGCCTATGATCCCGACGTTACATACGATTTAGAAGAACGATTTGTGTACATACCGACGCGTCCTCAATTCCCTGGTGATCAAGGCTTTATTAATCTGCCAGCTTTATCAAAAGGACAACCTGTTACTTTTCGGCTTCCGGCAGACAGAGCATGGTTGCGAAAGTACAACTGGTTAACGAAGGATGAATTTTTGGCACCATTTGTGGAAAGTTTCAAAGTGTACCTTCCACTGAAGGAATATAAAACAGGAAGTGAGAGAGAATATTCAAAAACCCGAATCCATTTAACATCCGTGGCCAGCAGCGCTTTTTCCGCAAAATCCGATGTCGTGTACAACCTGCCCCTTGAAGATAGTACATACAATACCATATACAGCCTGGGTTTTGACAGATGTCCAGAAGGAAAAGACATCGCCAACCCTTATAGTCTGTGCAACAATCTACCAAGAATGTGCGACACCAACACAAGGGTGCCTCCACTCACGAAGAGTATCATGCCCACAATCCTTTCGACATGGAAACTAAGCTATTCAATGGAGGCGGGAGATGCTGATGTAACCTGGAATGCCCCGAATCCTGCCACAAATCTACTTTGCATTGCAAAGGTGAAGCTTAGGTTCCTTCATAGCAACAGAAGGCGGATATTGGGGTATCAAAGAGATGAAGCGCCTTCCAGATGTTGCACTGGAAACACCTACAGAAAGGAATGGAAAGATAGAGCTTGTGTTGCGTGCCCTTCAAAGCCTCCCACCGATTCTGTTTCGATGTTGAGAGGGTATTACTGCGAAAAAGGAGACGAACCGGTAGCCGGGGAGCCACCTGAGAGTCCCCCAAATGCTTAACCCCCCTAATGCATGTACAATGTAGGCACTTCAATGAACTTCGGTATAACAAAATACAACGAATGAACGAAAGAACGATCAAACGAATGAACCAACGAACTTGATGATCCATACTTTTGGCCATATGCTATTATAATAAAGTGATCTTATTTTGTTCAATCCATAAACAACAACATTTTAAAGTACGCAATTCTTTTCTCCTGGTAACGAATGACTTAAGGAAATTTGTTTTTAGCAGATATGGCATGCGGACAGTGAACCAAGGTATAAATAAATAAATAAATAAATAAATAAATAAATAAATAAATAGCATAAACTTGTTATTTCTCAGTAAATGAATTATTCTTGTCACTACCCACCTACCCATGACTATTAAAGTGCATGCAGCCTTCATTAACGTAAAAAGGAAAAGGGTTGAACCTTCGTGCAATTCTTATCCTTCCATTTTCATTTTACCTACTTGATATCCCGTGCCTTCCCTGGTCAATAAGCGCTGTGTAATTTCGCTTTTCATTGATCCGTTTCCATTTCTCCTTTTCTTTCCATCTTTTTCCATTTATCTTGTTCCCTCCTTTTCTTGGGTGTTTGGTTTTTTCTTTTCTCATTTACCGTTTTTTTTTTTTTTATCGTTGTTGCTTTTTTCGTTTTAGGTGACTCCTGGCTTCGCTATTGCTGGTTTTCACTCACGTGATCAACAGCCGTGTTTTTCAACGAAAACAAAAGGAAGCGTTTGCATAATAATAGAGTTAAATTCCCGGAGGATTTGGTCGGGGCACCAACATGGCCGCCTTTTCTTTGTTTAGGGGCACCAACATGGCGGTCGGGACGTCATGTGAAAACCGAGAATTCACTTTTACATTCTTCAACTGCTTTTCTTTTGCGAGACCTAAGACCTCGGATACTTATAGACCAGGGTTATAGAACAAGGATTTTTTTCTCTCTCTTTTTTCTGGAAAAAAAAGCACAAGCACACTAACAAACAAGTGAAAGAATGATATCTTTTATGAATAGAGGATTATCGATCTTAATTCTTGGAATACTCATCACAAAGTTCTTTGCAATCACTATAAACAGATTCGGTAATCACATTCCTCCGCGTCGTTAAATTCACTGTAAACAAAAAGTAATGAATTTGCATAGAAACTTCAATGAGTT
>NC_090879.1:7409116-7436616 GCF_036669935.1 Montipora foliosa
CACTGATAAGTTCCTAGAGTCAAAAGATCAATCAAAGAGCTTGCTTAATGAAGCGACAAAATCACTGTTTGATGCGCTTGCACTGATAACACATGCCAACTGTGACCTTAATCACAGACGCCGTGACCTCATTAAACCAGACCTCAATAGGTCTTATCAGCAAATCTGTTCAGAACAGATAGAACTAACAGAAAACCTTTTTGGGGATGATCTTCCCCAAAAAATCAAAGATATCATCACAACCAACAAGGTGGGCAATAAATTGACAGACCCCAATGGGAAACACACGCGGTCGAATCGTTTAAGTGGCCACGATTTCCGACGACCGTATTTTTCAAAAAACGGTCAACGGTCTAGCTGGATGGAGATTCCAGACCCATCAACAGAAATGGCAAAGCAGCCCGAGGAACAATCCATGTCCTCCGAAGAAAAAGGAGGAGAAGGAGGGGAGAGCCCAGAAGTAGACCAAGTGTCTCAGGTGGGTTCCACTGCTTATGAGTTCAGTGTCGCACAAGCACTACCATTTAAGGCTGGCAGAATTCAAAGACCAAAGACTGCCGGTGTAATTAGCCTTGTCAAAATGACAAAGTCAAGCCTTGAATGGATCAGCGTACTTTGACATGATTTGCAGTGAAACGGTAAACGGTCCAGCTTACCGTGCATTGGTTCAGTGATGTGACAAAACGTTCAGAGTAGTTTGAAATGGCTTACTTTGCTTTGATCCACATTCATGTATATAACTTGCTGATATCACGGCAAAATGATCAGAGTAGAAAAATTACCAATCCAGCTAAACTAGGCAAAAACAAAGAAGGATTCTTAATACCGGAATAAGGATCACTGAGTCGAATAAACGAGGCGGTACTGGTAGAAATAACCTGTTCCCGATCCGACTTGTGCACTTCGCGGTACGAACCTTGTGGGGGAAATTCGCGCCAATATTTATCTGAATGACGTATGGGTTGTGACGTAAGACCCCACATTGACTATTCCATTTCCGGCGCAAACCATTTGCTGCAACACTAAACCATTTCACTTTCTACTAAACCATTTGTCGTCACGCTAAGCCATTTGGAGTAACGCTAAACCGTTTGCCATTATGGTAAACCGATCAATGTTATGCTAGACCATTGCAGTTCACGATTAACCATTTGCAGTTAAAATAAGCCATTTCAAACTACTCTGAACGTTTTGTCACATCACTGAACCAATGCACGGTAAGCCGGACCGTTTGCCGTTTCACTGCAAATCATGTCAAAGTACACTGATCCATTCAAGACTTGACCTTTGTCATTTACACCGGCGGTCTTTGGCACTGACCAATTCTGTGTTAACTGCAATGATTGCATAAGGTGACTGATTCATTTCATTAAACACTTAACCACTCGTGTTTTCACTGAATCAATTCACCAAGGGTATCTACACAGGTTCTGAATGGTGTAAACCATTTAATGTTTGTTTATTTCATTTCACTAAAGGTGACTTATCCATTTGTCTTTTCAAATTCTGATAAACCGTTCTACAAAGGACAATGAAACCATTCTGATTTATTCTTAACCATTAACTAGGCTTGTATTTTTGGCGGTGACGGCTGCCCATATATAATCCTTGAATCAGATGCCTCTAGCATGGGTTGGGGTGCTGTGTATCAAACAAAATCAACCGGGGGTAGATGGACCCACAATGAACAGCAACTACACATTAATGCCCTTTATATGAAAGCTGCATTTTTTGCATTTACAAACATTTTGTCAGGACCTGAGGGATCAACATGTGCGTGTTATGATTGATAACACTACTGCAGTTACGTAGATTAATAACATGGGTGGAAGCCATTCTGCCATTTGCAACTCCCTAGCAAGGGAAATTTGGTTTTGGTGCATTGACAGAAATTTATGGATTAGTGCTGCTCACTTGCCAGGCACTGGCATACAATGTAGCAGCAGACAAAGCATCACGTGTATTTTGTGACCAAACTGAATGGAAGCTAGATGAAACCATTTTTGCATCAATCACAGCATATTTCTACAGACCCAAAATAGACCTTTTCGCTTCCCGATTGAATTATCAGCTGCCCAGATATGTTGCTTGGCAACCAGACCCTGGAGCAGAAGCTGTTGACGCTTTTACCCTAGACTGGCGTTCTGACACGTTTTTTGCGTTTCCTCCTTTCAGTTTATTAGGAAGAGTTGTGCAAAAAATAGAGGACGATCGAGCCGAGGGAATACATGTGGCCCCGAATTGGCCAACGCAACCTTGGTATCCAAACTTAATGAGGCTTCTAGTTCGCGAACCACTGATGCTGCCAAAGGGAAAACATCTGCTGAAATTGCTATACAACCCAGCTCACATTCATCCCCTGCATTCAAAGTTAGTACTTCTGGCCTGTCACTTGTCCGGGAATCCCTCTGCAAAAAAGGTCTTCGAGAGCAAACCCTTGAAATCATCATGGCATCCTGGCGAGACTCCACCCAAAAACAATATGCTGGATATTTACAAAAGTGGCAAAGGTTCTGCAGTGGACGGAAAATTGATATGTTTTCACCACCTGTAGAGGAAGTGTTACATTTTCTAACTGAACTGTTCGAGGCTAGCTGTGGCTATATAGTGCTCTTAATACTGCTAGAAGTGCATTGTCTACCTTTATTGTTTTGCCTGGAAACATTTCTGTGGGGACTCACCCTCCAGTCACGAGGTTTATGAAAGGCGTTTTCCAGTCAAGACCCACATTCCCTAAGTATACTGAAATCTGGGATGTAAACGTTGTGTTATCTTATTTGAAAACTCTGCGTCCCGTTGCAAAATTGTCTCTCAAGGACTTGACCTACAAGGTCACAATGATGTTGATGTTGTTATCGGGTCAAAGGATCCAAACAATCCAATTGTTGGATTTGAAAGATATGTCTAAGTCCCAGTTTACGTTTAAAGATTCAAGTAAAGTTAAGCACACTAAGCCAGGAAGGCATTTACAAGATTTAAAATTTAAGGCTTATTCTCCTGATAGACGGCTATGTATTTATACCTATCTCCAAAAATATTTAGCTGTAACGAAACCCCTACGGGGAGATGAAACGCTGCTGCTAATAAGTTTTAACAAACCATATCGAGCGGTTTCAAGAGACACCATTAGAAGATGGATCAAACAGGCTGGTGTTGAGCAATTCCGGTATTGACACCAGTGTCTTTAGTGCATATAGTACTAGGTCAGCTTCAGTAAGTGCAGCCAATTCTAAAGGGGTTCCTTTAGACAAGATTTTATCAGCTGGTGGTTGGTCACGTGCTTCTACTTTTAGCAAGTATTATAACAAACCGATTGTTGATACTCACGGGTGTGACTATGGCTCAAGCTTACTTAAATTTGACTGAGCTGAGTTAAGAGTGTGCATGCTCGGTAGGAAAAAAGCCTACAGCATTTATGGTATGTTGTCATTAAATACGCTTTACATCGTTTGTACGATAGTGGGCTGTTGGACATTCTCTGTCGTCTGGCCACTCTGCTTTAAAATCTCACGTGATCCCTGAATGACGTAACGGTGAGGTAGAATTAAAAAATTAAACGAGACTTACCTGGAAGTTGAAGTTTGATTGTAATTCTACCGAGCTGTGGAGTCAGAAGGGGATTACGTGCCCACCCTAGTGGTTGTGCATGCAATGAACTGTGCACATTGTCCCGCCCTATTATTGGGGTGTGACCATACGACAGGTTTTAAATATTGAGCTGAGCTGGCAGGTCGCGAAATCTCACGCAATCCCCTTCTGACTCCACGGCTCGGTAGAATTACAATCAAACTTCAACTTCCAGGTAAGTCTCGTTTAATTTTTTAATCAAGCACTGCTGATGATCGAATAGAGTAACCAGCCCTAGTAATAATCCGTGCTGCTCTATTTTGTAACTTTTGTAATTTGTCAGCACGTGTTTTAACTTGGAGCAGTCACTCCATGCAGCATCACAATAATCAAAGTAAGGATGTACAAGTGAATAGCACATTGTCTTTTAAAGAGTCTCTTGATTGTCAGTTTGTGTTCTAGCAAATACAACATTCACAAGTCATTCGAGACTTTAGATGAACTATGTTTGATCTGATCATCACATGGCCAGGTTAGCATTTCATCAATATGAAGCCCCAATAACTTAGTAGAAAGTTTATGTTCAATTGGCCTATCAGCCATCTTTAATTCATGTATATTTAGTTTTTGCAGTCTGATCATTTTACAGTTGTAATACAAAAGTTCACTGAAGTGATCCCTGTCCGGCAGGGTAAGTATTCGGATGGATGACCTAAAAAATATACCACTTTGTAAGACCGAAAATTCTATTTTAGCGCTGAAAAATGCAAACTAAGCAAGGTACAGATTTTGTTAGCTTGCCTTATACAAAACAAATATTGATGTAAAAGTAAATATATTTTGATACACAGTTTTTAGAAAGAGTAGAAGGAAGTTCTCAGGACGGTCGATCAAGAATAAAATATTTTGCCATCAGCAACAAAATTAGGCTTTCGAAAAGTCCTTCGTCTCATCATCCACTTCGCGTACGAAAAATCACGTTTCGCTCGTCAAAACGTTTTCTCCTGGGATTCTCGTGAGGTCGACTTGTGGCAAGTCTACAACAAAATTTACAACATGGAAATAACATTAATTTTGAACCGCGAAGATAAAATGTTACTATCAGCGGAAAACATTTTGGGAAATTTTTGCTACGTTCAATTTTTTTATTGTACTTTTGGCTGCACAAGTAAATCGCAAAATCGAAAGTGACGTCAGTATTGGTTCCATTCGCTGGTGCGATGCTGGAACCCGTTTGAACGGCCTCCCCGCGACTTCCTTTCTGCTTCCAACATTTGCCCAACATTCGTTAAACTTTTACTTGCAAGAATGCTGAAATGTTAAATACATTTAAAAGAGCTGTTACTGTTCTGACTATCGAACAGGTGCCAACCTTTCTACGCCAACAACCGAATTCGAAACGATTATGTGTAACTTCGTCAAGGTGCGAGAAACTGCCTCCGTTAAGGTCACCATTATTTTGGTCACTTTGCCCAATAAATTCAATGTTTAAATTAATATGACCAGATATGAAATGCACACACCGTTCGCGGTGGTCCCACATTAAAAGATGTCGAGAGTTTTCGGAACGGGTCGGCCCCGCGACTTTTTCAAATCGAGACATCACTTTACAAGCAAACTTGAGCGAACACAACGAGTGCACAACACTCTAACCTAACCCGAGTGCACATTGATCACTCTTACCTAAATAATAAATAATCTAGCCGACATCTCTACTGTATTTCTATTTCTTTGTTTTTCATTTGACGATCCAGGACTTAAGGATAGCTCGGGTTTACGCAGGTATCCTTTTCGTTTCCATTTGGTTTGGGAGCGACTCGCGGCGAAGACGCAAGCGCAATCGCTGGAAAATAACTTCTGGCAACCAGGGTGGGTAATCCTACTATCTGAATGTATATTCAGTCAGTATGCGTGTGTCGAACTGCGGAGATCACCTTGTCACAATGTCTTGTGCTCAGAAGGATATAAAGAAGGGATGGCGCAACGTGACTTGGGTTTGATTACCAGACTCGGCTTCATACGTGGGTTGAGTTTGTTGGTTCTCTTCTCTGGTCCGAGAGATTTTTCTCCAGGTACTTCGGTTTTTCCCTTTCCCTATAAAAAACCAACGCTTGATCTGATTTGATATTTGTGTTCAGCCGTGTCCCCACTGTGACACTTAATTTCTTAAATAGAGATTCTTATTCTTATCCTTATCATTCAGTTTCGATGTACGTTGTAATGAAAAACAAGAGGGGATTCAGTTATATCGTCAGTCGAGAGGCGGTAAAACAGAGTTTGGCAGTAAATAAAGTTGGCATGTTTCTATTCAGTGCGCTGTAAATCGAAACCTTTTTCGTTTCGTGCTTTAGGAGCAAAGATTAAATCTCCAAATTAAAATAATGGTCAAACTGAGCGGTCGAAATTGACACAGTATTGAAAAATGATTTAACCTAGCAACCAGTGCGTCATTTCAAAACCTGTCCTTCTTTCATTCAAAAGGTCCACATTTGTTATTTTCATAATAACGTGCATAGTTCTCTGAAGTTATGGAGATGAAATGCGTCTTTCATCCTGTCAAAGGCACGACCGCTTCACAAAGATGCCTCTCAATTGGCGTTTGCTGAGATAAATTGACGTTATTTAGTAATTGACTCCGCATGTCCATAAAAGTGAGCTTAAGATTCTTTTCAGGAAATGGCAAAATTCTTAAATGATATTTACTTATGACTCTATCTTTACTCAATATGCCTCGAAAATCTTTTCCAAGAAATTGAAAAATAGAGGAGTTAAGGCTCCCAGGCACAAGCAGCAAAATAAGAATTATTATCAATTGTGTTGCCAGTAAGGTCATCTACCTCGCATGACAAACTTCTCACGTTTTTGTAATTTTATTTGGCGCCGACCCACTTTGCGCGGCTCTCTAAGTAAACACTTTTTTCGAGATGAATGGAGTGGATAAAGGATACATTAGTCGTTTGTGTTGGGCGCGAGGGCGTAAATTTGCTAGCTGAAATGGGACGTGCTCTTCCGGCTAGTGGATTTAATGGAAAATTATTCTAGATGGAAAACGAATTACGTCCAAAGAGAATGAAGATTTCTCATGTTTCACCAAATGCGGCTTCCATCCATTGTTCAGCCACAAATGTTTTCGGTTTAAGGGAGCGTGAAATATCAATTGAAAGCCTCTTGAGGCTAAACTGATGAGCCATATAAAAGTTGGTGGGTTGTAAAATTTTGACTTGCTCAAGTTATTTCAAAACCATTAATATATTAAGCTATTTAGGAGCTTGATTAGCTCCTGAAAGAGGCTTAAAACGCCACGATGGCGATCATTACAAAGCAGGTCAACAACTTGCTCGGAAAATCCATGGAAGTTGTTTTATTAATGGTGTTATCTCAACTGATTAAGGCTTTGAATAGACCGGATCTAGATGTGTCCTTTTTATTCATGTTGATTGTGCCGCAAACAGGAGATATTATCCTTCGCGACCAAAATACGGACTTCTAAGTAAATACGTTTTCCTCACTGTCTAAAACGCGAAATAGAATACTTCTGGCATTGGGGGTGGTCTTGGCTCAATTTAAGATCTATAAAGACAGCAGGGAATTTGGGTGGAGTGGGGTGGGGGAGTTCGTGGCGGTATTTTTCAGGCCAAGCGTGCTGAGCAATGGAGAGCAAAAAGAAATTTGGACACCACTTAAACTAACAAATCTATTTCGTTCCTCTTTGTTCTTCTTTACTTGCTTTTAGCGAATGAAATTGGATCTGACCTTGGACCAGCTGCCACATCAGCGAGGCCTCAGAAATCAATTTGTGGCAATTATTCAAAATTACCATGCCAAAGAATCCGCAGATGCATGCGAAATGAACACAGTGCTTTTATAAGAACAATCTCTATATTCGTGGTTCGTGCAGAAGTTGATACTCTCTACGCGACAAAAACAATCAATTACTTTGGTTTACTCTAAAAAGCTATCACCGTGCTTTTTTGCCAGCACATATGGCGTGAAACCTCAACTGGGCAAAATAGCTATTTTGTTAACCGGATTTGTTTTATAGCTGTGGTTTTAACGTTGAAATATCTCTAAGCGATTTATAGAACGGCAATTAATGAGTTTTTCGAATGTGTGTTACAAAGAATCGATTAACTTCATTGACGCGAAATGACAAGCAAAGTAAAAAGGGTTTGCGCGGGGCACAACAAGTCAGTTGTAACCCAGTCGGCAGAAAATGATTGTAGACTCATGAGTGCCAATTGGTTGACAATTGCCTAATGTTCCTTCGATAAATACACCGAAGCGGCATGCATTTGATATGTGAATGACCATCCACAAAGTGTAAATATGCAGGAGTCAGCCGCCGTCCTTTCTTACTCAGAAATGGCTCTGCATTGTGTTCAAGAACAAAATCAATTGGTTAGTGTCAAACGTGAAATCGCAACTGAGTGGCATTTCTTATTTCGCCAATTCATTACCACTGCAATAACTCTCATTTTGATTTCACAATGGAAGAGCACTTTCACGCGTTTGTTTTCCACACAGAAAACTGCCAAATTAGCTGTACATATTTAATGAAGCGTAACACTGCCTAATGGTTTTCTGTTATTTATCCGGATTGCTAAATCCATTTGTCAATTTCCCTTTTATCTTCGTTAGGCGGAGAGTATACTTGCCGACAAAGAAACTGACTTATCTTGACTTTTCTCTATTTTGTGTTTTAATAGCTAATTGAATTCCACATTCGATTATCTAAGATAATGATTACTAATTGACACCTTTTTTGAGTAATGATATAAACTAATTGTGTAATGATCACCGTTAATTTAACTGCACGGGGAGGAAAAAAAATCAAGGCATATTAACCCATTTTTCTCGTGTTCGCGCTGTTGCATCACCTTCTGCAAGTCGTTGCTGGCAGACTCCAATGAATGAGTGCTTGGAGAATTCTTCGGTATCGACCTCATAAGCGTATTCAAACAAGAAAAGCTCTTGAGCTGTCAATCAGCTCCTCGACGCTGAGCAGCCGGAACAAAGAACACAAATAAAGTAACCATCTGCTTCCAAGACATTTGAAGCAATCTACACATCTGCAAGCAGCGAAACTCTTCATTTCACAGGCACAGCATGTTTTACCAAGACCCTTTCTTGCTCTACCAGCAACCGCCATATTGCCACGGTACTTCACCTGCGCGCAACACTTCAAATCGTTCATCCTTTCGGATCGATGACATTCTAGTTTCTCGACAGCCCTTCCTGGTTACAAAACAGCCCGGTTTTCAGAAGCACAGGCCACCACCTATGCCAAATGCGAACCCGTTAAAATTTGGGGTACATTCGATTCTCACGCAAAGGCCAAGAGAAGATGTTGCCATGTTACAAGGTGGGTTAGCTATTAAAGCGAATTTCAGTGCTCAGTCTGCACGCCAAAATTTTACTGCGTGCTTTTTTTACCTCAGGTATTGCTGAGAAAGGGGGGAAGTCATCCGAGTAATGTGCTATCAGCTATTCAAACTTTACTACCGCTTTTAAAACCTTTCAGAGGGTAATTTTTAAGCTTACTGTATCTTAATGTTTTCAGTTCTTCCAGAATATTTCTCTTCCTCTTGCCACCCCTGCGGTGTACGAATCAAAGAAGTTTGATGCGCACGTGCATAAAAATCTCACAAGAAATACAGTATACTTGCCATTTTATTGTTTCTCAACCACATTTTAATACCTTACATGCCCATTCACTTTTTCAATGAATTGCTATTGCATGACTAAGTGAAACATTTTATCCACTTTTTAATTAAAACAGCAAAGCGAGTCAAGTTCTGAACGTGAAACTGATTTCGATTCTCTAATCTAATTTTTGCAAAGTCTCTTTTGTTTTCAAAAGGGGGAAAAGTTGGACAGTCTTTGCGGCAAAAACAGACGCAAAGTATCGCGTGTTATTTGGGAAAAACCACTGACTGATTCTAGACACAACAGCTCCATTGAACTACCACTCATAGATAATCTAATGGACGCGGCAATGAACACACAGAAAGAATAATGGCAATTAAGAAGAAAATGTCTATTTTTCTTGTTGCAATTTCATAATAACAAATATCACAAACTCAGAAAATCCAGATATACTTGATACTTGATATTTGTCTGAAAAAAGGCGTAAAAAGATCCCCAGTCCTGAGACATGACGATTCAGCGACTATCACTGAAAATTTGTTAAGTCTTATTGAAAATAAATTTTTAACAATCTTTGACAACAAGGACGCTCTTGGTTATCAAGGAGTTCTTTTCGAATAATTTTTGCTTCCAAGAACCCCAGCTTATTCAAAAAGGCAACACTTTGTATGGTAGCGAAAGCCAAACTTGGGGTCGATTATTGTGGCAAGTATTTATGGCGTGTGCAGAAAGGAGTCAAAATCTGTTTGTCGACCGGTTGAATCTAAGAAAATTGATCTCGAGTGCAAAGTGAACCTAACCCTAGAAAATACCAGATTTCCTTGTTTCTAGAACTAAAAAAAAAAGACATTTTGCAGGGCCAAGATATCCGCACCTGTCTGTCGTATTGGGTTTCACAACGAATTACCTTCCATGCTTTCAGTTTTAAAAAGCGAAGAGTGTCATTCAAATTGACTTGACAATGGATCAATTCTTTGTTTCATCTTCCTGAATAAATACACTTGTTCGAGGACCTTGTGAGTCGAAAAGCTTAGTATGGTAACAGTTCTGTCAAAGACGTACAATAAAACAAAGCTTGTAAGGGTTTCAATTACCGATCATAGGTTGTTTGATTTTTGTTGTAACGAACTAGCTCTTGAAATCTTGGCTGCTTTTAACTCTGTGTCAACAGAGCCTAAAGCTTGTTAAAGCATGTTTTTTTGCAATAGGAAAGGCCCACCTTCTCAGCAAGTTTAACGTATTTCTCGTTTTTACAAGATAGAGAGAACTCTGTCGCCCGAAACTGAAGGGCCCATGAGTTTCGGGTCTTTGAGCACCGCACCGCTTAGCTTACTTTTTTCGCTTGAATTCCTTACCTTTGCAGATCCAAGTCCAGAAGTGTTAAGTCAACTGCCTGTGTACTTTCGAGTTAAGCCGACTCTCCGAACACCGAGCGGTCGACGATGCCGCAAATCTCGAACGGTGTTCACCGATCTTCAACTTCGGGTTTTGGAGAAAACGTTCTCGGAACAAAAATATCTAGACACATCCAACCGCTCGAAGCTTGCGCAAACGCTGGGTTTAAACGAAACTCAAGTGAAAACGTGGTTCCAGAACAGAAGGATGAAATGGAAGAAAGAGACCAACTCGAATAATAATCATGACTTAGAAGCAATCATGAATAAAACAGACGAGGCTAGTACATCAGGAAAGAAGGACCTGAATTCGGATGAGAAAGACACAGGAAGCAGACAAGACCACATGGTTCAAAACAGCGAGTGAGACCGTCATGATTGAGAACGAACAAAACGGAGATGTGTAAATACTGGGACACGGTTAAATAGAAGTTTTAATTATATTGTAATTACGCTCCACGAGGCAAGTCAAAAATGTTGAATTAAATAATTTTTAGCAGCGCATTTGGTAAAATCGCAAAAGTTTTCAAACAGCGATTTCTGAAGAGCTGCAAGGTGATTCGTTTATCCTGTTAAACCGGTTAGTCTCCTCTATGTACTCAAATGCTTTAACGATTTAAAAGTAAATTTATCTAATTTTTCTTCTACTGAATGTGTTGTTTGTTTTTCAATCTTTTTACTCATCCAAACAAAACGAGAGAAAGAAGTGATATCAGCTATAAGCAATTCTTCGGAAACTTAAATTTTTCCATAAGAGAAATCCATTTACCGATTGTTCCGCGATTGTCCTGTACTGTTTAACCACAACTCTTGAAAAACCATTTCTCTCAGTAACTCAGATCGGTAAAGCTCTCATTAGAAAGATGTTCTATGCCACAGCTATAACTGTCAGTCGAGATACGCGCTAATGGCACAAAAAAGGCCATAATTGTCATGTATTCTATTTCTGGAAGAACGATTCCGGTTATTTGTCAAAAAACGACAAAAAAAAATTTATTACAAGCTTTCAAGAATGGCCTCTTCAGTGTTCGTTTCTTTCACGATATCAAAAGTACTAAACACGAAAAAGATTGAAGAGAACAGTTGACCCGACACTAATCAAGCTCTCGTAAAAAAAGTTACCTGAAACAAGAATAACTAGCATTTTTCAGTTTTAACTCAGTACGCTGTATCTGGAAAGCAATTCAAATCTGTATTGAAGTCACTTCCATCACCAATGTAAACAAGAAATAAAGGGCCAAGATTTAATTTATTTTCAGTCCCACCTTCTCCGGCATAATGGCGACATGATATTCGCGAATTGACGTATTTAATGTTTCCTCAGTGACATTTTGATTTTTTTGACGCTTTGAACAAATTGACCGTGACTACATCTAAGTCAATTACATACATTAGCAACTCAGACTGAAGATTATATACTTAATTTTTAATTAAATGCATAGGGACAAATCTTCTTGACCCAAAAAAGCATGAAACATTTGACATGCGCAAAACGGTAGGAAAATGTGAATAAACTGATACGTTCACAGGGTGGTGGATGCTTGTTGAATGTGCGATGCTTGTCGTAACAGATGCGGCTAAATACAGGAATTGCACCGGGCTGCGATTGGATGTTGCCACAGAGAGAATGATTGTGGACATTTCACAAGAATTACACGATGTAAAATACACATCGATAGAATTCGCGTCTGAGCACTCTTTTCGACTAGCGCTTATCCGCAAAATTAAGTTTAAACCACTCATTTTTTTGACGATGTTGTTCTAAAGATTTAAGTATAAGCACCCATTTTTATTTGGTTAGTTTTCAATATCCATATATTATCCATATAACTACTTTAAAATTAACAGTCAGTTTTAAAATTAACTTTAAAATTAACAATTACGTGCAACGCTTGTCTCAGTAGACTTGTGGTCATCTGGGAATGCTTAGACGCAAGCGATCCGAGATCGAATTCGTGCTCTTACTTCTTCCTAATTATAAATTGTCATTGAAAGTCTTTTAAAGAACGAAATAAATTGAAGTGTAGAACTTACTTCATATGTGAAGTGATACCGGTGCGATTCCTGGATATAGCTGAATGTGTCATAACGTCAAGACCTAGGTAATTGCTTTTCTGTTTATTACACTCCTTGACTCTGAATTATAGGGGTGAGTCGGAATCTCAATATCATTAGCCTGGGACGAGAAACAAACAAATGACTGTATTCTGTATACCAACTATTCCTTCATTGTGTTTCCAGCGCTGTAAGTGGCTCATTTAAATTCGGTTATCAGCTCTTAATTATAACCGACCCATTAATTTTCGCACGATTTGAGTTATTAGCTACTTGACGTCTTGTGAACTAAAATCACTGGACGGATATTTAGTAAATAAACCCCTTCGGGCGGCTGGTAGATCGGCTGATAATGTCCGCGGCTGAGAGATGATATATGAAATTTTGAGGACAATACCTCAGCCAAGGACATTATCAGCCAACATACCAGCAAGCCAGAAAGGGGTTCATTCATCCTTCCATTAATAACTTCTCGATGACAGTGTTGTCAAGTGCGGCTGAAAATTTTCTCTCCTTCAAACGGTTGGTTTATTTTAGTTAGTAAACACAGTGCTTTAAATTCTCTTCTCTTAAAAATGACCCAGTTTAAGTTCGTGTAGGATTAAATCTCTGAAGTCTGCTCATAACTTTCTTCACACCTTCAAAGACGTTGACAGCATATTTCGTTGACCCTCTTGTACTTTCCGGAACAGCATTTTCGACCAGCTTTTTAATGTCACTATCACTAGACTCCAGAAAGCGAGTTTGTTTTTCTTCCATGTAAAATGAAACTCTTCTGCCACCCTTTTTTCCGCTGGCTTTGTTTCTTTTCAACGAAAATGATCGCTTCAGCATTTCGCAGGGCAATTGTCCACGCAAACGGGGGTTATTGCGTGATAACTACCCTGTGAGTTTGCACCACGTGACGTAAATTAGCCAATAAAATCACCCGAAAATTAATGAGTGGGTTATAACATAATGATAACCCCCGTCTGCGTCGATATTTGAACTCCGATTATTTCGTCGGAAAGAGACAAAACCAGCGGGGAAAGACAACAATTATTCCATTCTTGCGTATGTGATTGAAGCGCGGGTTATAGACTGAATCCCAGGTGTCTCTGAAACAAATTGTCCAGATAAGCGCAAAGACCATTTCTCCTTTCCAATTATTCCATTCTTCTTGGTGGGATACGAGATTAGTTCAGTAAAGCTATTTCATGTCCAACGCGCTCTCGTTGAATAATTAAAGTATTGTTAATTATATATCATCGTACTGAAGTAGGCCTTTTAAGGCCGCACTTTAAAAAGAGCTGCTGTACTGGTATTTGATAGTGACAACATAATAAAGCGGTTAGTTTTAGGAATGAATGAATTGTCTTAATGCAGATACCAGAACTCAAATTATATGAGGTGGGATAAGGGAGCTAATTATGACGGAGGAGAGTTCTTTTTCATTAAGTTATTTATAATACTACCTCTTTTCTTCTCACTAAAAGAGACAAATGAAATATTGCCGTGGATTAGGGAGAATTATCTGTAATGCCCCCCCTCCCCCCCCCCCCCCTTCTGAACTGATTCAATATATTTGTTAAGTGAGCTTATCCCAAATAGGCCTGGTGTGTACGATACCATACAGTAACTCAATTTAAAGAGAGAGACGCGATTAACCTTTTACAGTCTTCTAAGTTACGACCCTCTAGCTATACCACAGAGGACAGACCACAACTGAACACCTGGAAACTTCATACCCTGCTCTATGCGAATAGGGTGTGGGTCATTTTACGTCCAATGCAGGGTTATGAACATTGAAGGGTTGAGAGACGGGGACTACGGCTTATCGTCCTTATCTAAGAAGAGTGGAGAATCGAAGCATTTACAGATGTAATTACAAAGGCAGCACTTTCTCCTCAGTTATTTAAAAACCCTGAGTGTTATTGGTCCGGCCGGAATTTTTGATCCCGCGACCTCCCGCACAGTAGCCAATGAGCCAACCGTCGGCGGGTGGTTCGTGTCGTAATACGATTTGATTAGAGTGCAGTGCACCAAAACTACCTTAAGATCTATGACGGCGACGGTCGACGAAAACATCACCTCCAAATATAACTTGGCTCTATCATGAGTCTTTCGCCATTATTCAGTCTCGTTTACGTCCTACAATATGGGCGAAGTATCTCAAGAATAAATCAGTACGAGTGGTTTCAGGGCGAAAATAGAGAATGAAAGATTCTCTGTTGCATGCTTACGTTGTCGTCAAAACCTCAAATTTGGTGATTTCACGTCGTCGTTGTATGCAGAGGCAGGACCGCAAACGTGCTTGCTGAAATTCGTGCTGCACTTGCATTGCAGCACGATTATTCAGTTATGCTTTTTTAACCAATGATATTATTGTTTTGTGGCGTTGTCGTAGTCGTAGCCGTCTTTGTTTCTTAAACTCCGTTGTTTTGAGCGCACAGAGAAGATGACATGTTCATGCTCATTCCAAGTCAAGTTCTCTAAGATATATAAAACAAGCAATTTGTAAATGAATACCTTTTCAATTGTATTAACAGAAATTTCAAGCTCACAATACAACTTTTTAAAGACATGTTTCGGCATGACTCATGCCATCATCAGTTTAATCTGTTGGTTTTAAATAGGTTTACAATTTGAGTTCGTTAGCAATTTGAAATTTAAAATACAGTAACAGTTACAATTCTGCGCGTGTTACTGTATTTTAAATTTCAAATTGCTAACGTACTCAAAATTGTAAACGTATTTAAAACAGTGGAAAAGGAAACAACACATTAAACTGATGATGGCTTGAGTCACGCCGAAACATGTCTTTAAAAAGGTTGTATCGTGAGCTTGACATTTCTGTTAATACTGTTATTGTCACGAAGTTATGGCAATGTTATATATGACTTTTCAATTACGTGATGCTTTCGACTTCACTGGGTCGGAAAGAACTAGGAATTATTGTAAAATATTCAAACATATTTCCTTATAAAAAATCTAATTTTAATATAGTAGAAGTCAAACCAAAAGACTAAAATAGTTGTCAACTGGCGTTTTTGCTGCCTCGGAGCAGACGAGGCCGCGACTGAAATGGGTAAAGGCCGGCTATCATCGGAGCTTGGTTGATATTCGTTTCGGCGGCTCTGTTGCTGACTGGCGCGCTTCCCAACAAACGAGCTTTCAAAGCATTGTCTATATAACAGGAAGCGTTTTCCCCAGGCAAGGGTTGAAGCGAGAACTGAGTGCCTGGGCTCTGTATGGCCGACACGCGGCATTGCGGTCCATTGCTGTCAATATGCACTTCACTTTAAGTTGGCTCATGAGAACCATAGGATTTGTTCATAGCTATATGGTATAAAGATGGAGAGGTAAGGACAAATTAGGCTAATAAGCATGGTTTGGTGCTCTTCATCAACACCTTGAAATGCACAATCCGATGACGATCACAAAGCATGGAGTGCTGCGTAGTGATAAAAATTTCCTTTCAAAACTCACCCTCCAAAGAGAGAACCTCTTTGAATAATGTATCCTATGCAACTGACTCCGGCTACTTCGGTTGTTGGGAAGATGTTTATGTCAACTTTATTTAGGGCTTGTGCACTAATTGTGGACACTGCACAGAAATCGAATCAGGTCAACTCGTATCGGTCCTGAAATCATAGGTTGGTGTTTGAGAAAAGGGACTGAAAACCGAAGTACCTGAAGAAAACCTCTCGAAGCAGAGTAGAGAACCATCACCACATATGACACCAAGTCATAGAATCGAGCCCGGGTCACAATGATGGACACCGCCCGGAGTGCTATCACCATAGCTGCCTCATTCCAGAGCTTCCCGACTCGACGAATACCTCAACAATAATGCTTTAAACCAAAGTTTTGCTTCCATGTTTTCAGCATCGACAAAGGTAACCGTTTTCAATCATAGTGCATTTATAGCTACAAGTGTTAGGGGTGTGGAGGTTTCATTCTTAAGAGTATTTAATCCACCTTCTAAAAAAAACTGAAAGGGGAAAGTCATCACCCAAAAGTAGCCGTGACTTCCTGTTTTGGTTTTGTTGAGTATGCGAATCTGAAATGTGCAGAAAAACAGAGACAAAATCGCAAACTGATACTGGGAGACCATTAGCTGTAAAATAGTGGCTATTTTTAGAAGTTCAATTTCGTTTCAGTATTTTCATTTATGAAACAACTCAATGATGTTTATAGTACTAAGTGAGAAAATATTTATGGTGATTGCATGCCAATGTTATGCGCCCATTCAATTTCCAGGAAATGGATTGATCAGGAGCTTTTGCTTAACGATTGAGGTGCTCGCTCTGATTGGTTAATAACGAGGAGATTAAAAAAGAACTATTGACCTCCGAGCAGATGAAGACCTATATAGGGAAAATCATCACTGGATCTGAATTAAGTCTTACGGTCAGTCGCCTGTGTCATTCACTCTTTTCAGGCTGGTTATCATTTCCAGGGTAATTCTAAGAAACACTATTAGTTGTGGGTAAGGTCGAGAAACCCACCTCGGAAAATACACAACAAAAGTCTAGGAAACAATTCGTTCACACTTCCTCTAGCAATGAGATGAGAAACCACCCAAATGTAGGCGGTGCCAACTCTCGATGAAAAGCCAAACACTTACGAAGACGTTTGTTTGGGCAAATTCTACTTGTGTGGGCATATAGCCTCGGACATTTCTCAAGTGTATCGTATTTACATAAGCTTAAATAAGGAAAGTTTGAAAGAACGACCCATCTACCGAAAATACCATATGTATGTATAACTAGGCTTTGCAATGCCAAATATATCTGTTGATGTGCAAAAGGTTTAATTTCTCCAACAGAAAATTGACCGTCATTGTGATGTTTACACTTCAAACAAGATCGCCAGGCAGGATGGTTTACAAAAGAGGGTTTAGGCCTGCCTTCTGCTAATTTGTTTTGTCCTCGAAAATACAGAAACCCATGTAGTCTGTCCTGGCGGGCTTGCACAGGTTTTATCCATTACACTATGGCAAGCATCAGGGGCACCCAACGTCAATTTTCGGAAAATATCTGTTTGAAAGACAATTTGAGATCTAGAATTTTCGGAACATTTGTTGTAAAATTTCTTGCTTGCCTGCCTCACCTAGGATTTTCGAACATCTGAAAAATGGTACAATTGCCCATTTTTAACGGATTTTTACCCTAAAAAAGGTCACCTACAATTTTCGGGAGCCTTTTTTCTGGCTGAAATTTTTGAAAAGGTAAGTTTTGATCCCTATAGTTTTCGGATCACTAGACTTTCAGCTAGGAAATCCGAACAGATGAAAAATGTTTAGAGGATAAAAATATGCATATATCTACCGTTTAAATACTAAAATACGTTTAACAATGCTATGTTTAAGTGGTTTTGAACTATATTCTCGTTGGGTGCCCCTGAAGCATAAGATGTAGTCCAACGGGACTGCTGTTATTCAAAGCGAACCTAAACAAGACACTTGGCAGAAATTTTAAATTCCTATTATTAACCTAATAAGGTGGCTTTTCACATCTGTTATGGATTTTTATATGCAATGTTTGGGTATATTTTAAAATCGGATTATTTTTGTTGAATATGAAACCAAAGGGACTGCCCCTTGAAAACTTGACCTTTTGTTTATCCAAATTTACAAAGCTTAAAAACATCATGTAAAGATGGGATTAAACTCCTTTATGATCGTAAAGTTTCAGATAACATTTCATTCAAGAAAAGTTCAACTATTTTATGGCCTGTCATGCAAAAGGGTATTTTACCGAAACGATCGGTTGAGTTGCACTCGTCTTGGAAAAGGTCGTTCAGGTTATATTACTCCCAACCGAATAATTTGTTTCAATGTCCTGAGAAAGCTATGGAAATACTCAACCAAACTTGAGAAGAGGTCACCTGAATTGAATACATTGCCAAACCGTTGCAATGATTGCTGAGGAATTAGCTAATCTTGACCGAACTGGTCTTTCAGTATGTCTCTTCATGAGAGCCCAGTGCAATTATTTTCTCTATTGTTCATTTATCTTAACAAGCAGGATAGTACCACGTTGCGGTGCTTACTCGCCAACCACGAAGAATCAGCGCTGTGAAATGAAGGAGTTTATAAGTTTTAACTCATTTTACTCAGTTAAACGGTTTTCCTTTTTACAGTTCTTTCTGCCATATTTTCGGTAAGGCTATTTGGTGTTATCACTGATATGTGTTGAGCTTCGCATGTGCCTAGGCCACGCTGCTTTGTTGACCGCAAGTCAGTCCATTTCATTACAACAACTCATGTGATTCTCACTGACTGTATTGTTTTGTATTCCATCTATTCATTCTCTCGGAGGTGTCATCGCAGTTTACAGAAGGCTTTCAGCACAAAAGAACGTTTTAATCTCGCAAGAACATTCACAGATTTTGTACAACAAAGGAGGAATTAAGGCGTCGTTATCGACTGTTTTAAGAGTAACAAGATTCGCTGTTTTCTTTGGGCGCTGAGTTGGTCCTCGGTGTAAATATTTAAAAGCGAACATGGCAAATATGGCGTTAAGTGACCATTAAGAAATGGAAAGTATTCGGTTGTTTTGTAGGTGGTAATCTCGACCTGTTGTCATCGATGTATTTTTGGGAAAAATTTCCCAATGACACTGATTAACTCTGTGTAAACTTCCTTTGTCAAGGCATTGTAAACTGTTGTGATGAGGCTCTTTGTTCACTCTTGACGATGATTTTCTCATTCACCTTCCATCTTTTTATCTTATGGTTTATCATTTAAAAACAGGAGCACAACAAACGATATAATCGTAAGCGAAGACGATCTCAGATCATCTTAAGGTTTACGAGAAAAGTTTGGGGGCAGTTCTGAGGAAGATTGTTGATCTTAACAGAGAGAGCGACCCTTAATGTAAGACAAAATTTATACTTAACAACGTGCTGTTTAGGCTTCTTCTGGATCTTTACATGTTAACCGTAAAAAAAAAAATGCAGAAGAGGCAACGATAGTGTACCGTACCGTCAATGCTCCGCGAATAGATGGCTCATACAGAACACTCCAGCATCTTGTTTTTACAACTCTCGCTTTCAAGACTGAGTGCTTACGATGTTCCGAATTCAAGTATATTTTCCGCTTTCTGGAGTACTCATCGATGTGTCAAAATAAAGTCACTTCAACATTAATCAATCCTTATAGGTCCTTGTAGGCATGACGAGCAATTTGCGTAATCTGCAAGTCAGTTCATATCTTGTGTGCTACTTTGTCAAGCCGGAAAATCAAGCGGATATAAAACAGATCTTAAAGTGACATTTACTAATTTTTTTCATAAAACTAAGTCACCACTCTTCTTAAAATAAACGATTTCTTCACTGATACACGACAACTCTGATAAATCTCTAAAACGAGAAAGAAGTATTAAGATAACATACTTTGTTGTAACGTAAGAGGAGTATCAGGCCAAATTATTTCGAAGAGAGTTTTCTTGTTACAAGCAAGTGTAAAAACTAAACACTTTTGGCCATTTTTTTTTTTTTTTTTTCATGCATACATCAGCTGATACTTTTTTACAGATACAAGGGCGCATTGAAGCTTGGATCTTGCCACGTGTGGAAGCGATAAGAAGAAACTCAAAACTGGCCTCTTATCTGTAAATTTGACATGAGCTTTAACACCTCCGCGATAAAGAACCTTTTAGTGCTCAATTCCTTAGCTGTAAACTCTCATAAATATTGAAACCTGTCGCGTAGGTTTATTTCCCATTTCAAACGCCTTAGCATCGTTATAAATGAAATCTAAACAAAGCAAGTCCCTCGATTACAATCAATCGCACACCTCGGCATGAAAAACAATAGATCAACTCTTTGTACTTTCGATCCAGTGTTAAAAAAGTCGACCTCTCCGCTTAAGATTATGAGTTGAAATCACCGACGTTTTAAGGTCATTGTTGAAAAGTCTTGAGAGTACTGATCAAGTTTACTCAAGGTATAACATCTATTTCTTCAGTTCTCGCGGCTAGTCCGTGTTACTGAACATTAACTGAAGACACTTTTGTCTTTGGAGAGAGCTTCTCCATCTTGGGGCACGTTTCTCGAAAGTTCCGACAGAATTCGGTCCTTTTTCGAGTGTCAAAATTCCCTCTGTATCTTAAGAAGGGAGTGGTTTTGAGTAATTAGTTTTTACAATCACTTCAGGGTTTTAAGTTCTCTTGAAAACAAACTAAAAGACCAGCTTTTTAAAATAAGAGGATGACAGTTTTGGGCCAGGAAAATTACCGAGACTATCGAGAAACGGGCCCCTAATCATTTCGTTATGCATCCAAAATGAATTCTACCATGGATTATCCCAGGATAATGGAATCTAATTGACACTCTTTCCGAGTTTATTATAAACACTAATTGAATAACGACCACAATTAATTTGGGTGGTAATGTAAAGTAATATAATAAAAACCTCTATCATCTGACCTTAAACCCCGCGGCCCTTTTTAAGTGTCAAGAAAAAGAAAACGTTGGATCCTTTTGCCAATTACGTACGGCATGGGGCTGAGAGCTTCTAAATGCCTTTAATAAATGTCAAAACGGTGTTTTATTTGAACGAGATACTTTTCAAACTGTCAATCAACGCCGAAATGCTTTATATTGCGTTTCCTAAGGCTCTTGACAATAAAGGATTCATCTGCCATTGAGAGCTGTCTCTCGGCGTCGATTTTTTGAAATTGTTTTCGCTTCGACATCGCACCACTGAGATAGCGTCCAACAGCCTAAATGTATTATCAAGATTCGTTCCTGTTTTATCAACAACCCAAGTGCATACAAAGCCCTCTTTTTTCCCCGACGACGCCACATTTTCTTGACGAAAGTAGAATTTGCAACCCTTCACAGCCTTGTTTTATGACCAAACAAACCAGTGCGTTTGCTCAGCCTGAAGCATTCAACACAAACTTGCCTCCTCAACTCTCATTCAACTACGGAACTGACCCAAGAGCTATCCTTCCTCCTTCCTCTGGGAAACTTAGCGTCCCCGGTAAGTCATCAAACTTCAAATCCACTTTTACAACTTTTAACTCTGTCTTTTTTGTTCCCATCGTTTTGACAGATAATTTACCACCTTTTTTATTTTCAAGTGTTAACCCCGTAACGACTTAAGAGTCCGTTTGCGATCCGACTTCAGTTTATTTGCGGTTTATCGAGAGGTCGTTAAATTTCGATTTTGTCACAAAGAACAGAGGCCTTGCAGTAAACTGGCTGGGAATGACTCTTCTGTTAGACTGCGTTCATTATCAAATGCAAGCTTGCTAGCTACGCTCTCAGTACCCGAGTTGTTCTGTTCTTTTGAGAGTCCACTGACAGTTCATGGCTCAGCACGAAATATAAAAGGGCGAAACGAAAGTTGAGTATTTCAAGACGATATCCATGCAAAGTCGATTTCGTCCAGAAAAAAGTTGCAATTTGTGCCTTACGCATGAGTATGATATAGCGAAACAAAGCCCCTGATCTCCTTAAGGAGTCTTAAGCTTTCTAAATCTCTCGAACTTGTTGCAAACAATTGCCATTATTAGAAATTGAACCTGACCCACAAGAGCTAAGCGAAAGTCGTAAGACCGTCTGGCTTTTTATTTAGCTCTATTTCTCTTTGAATGTCTGTTCGAAAATGCATTTTAAACACCATGGACGATGAAAAAACAGGGGGTAATTAAATGAACACAAATGAACTTTTATTGAAATTATTTGATTAAGTTAATCCAACAAAGGCGTTGCTCCTTTCATTTGCTCGTTTGAAGAGAAGGAACCTTGTTTTTAAGACTTTCAACAGTTAACAGTAAAGGTACGATCAAGGCTAGATAACTGAGTAAAAAAGTGCGATTTTCATAGTTTTCTCCAGTCTTACATTAATTAATTAAGGAGGACTGTCTTCTTAAATTGCAACCAAGATCGGAATAAGTTCAAAATTTCTTAAAATCTAGTTTAGAAAGTTGCATTTTCGATTCTTATCGGCGTTTAAAAATTTTTGCTTCAAGCCCTACTTAATGTTTTCTATTCAGAACCGCCCTCAAGCTCTGAGATCACAATTCACCATCCGCTACCAGTTTATTTCCGAGTGAAACCAGCTCTTCGGACACCAAATGGAAAACGATGCCGAAAATCTCGCACGGTGTTCACTGACTTACAGCTGAGGGTCTTGGAGAAAACGTTTTCGGAACAAAGGTATCTCGACTCTACAAACCGCGCCAAGCTGTCGCATATTCTGGGATTGAACGAAGCGCAAGTCAAGACCTGGTTCCAGAACAGAAGAATGAAGTGGAAAAAGAGAGAAGCAAAAACTGAAAAACCAGAAAGCTCAAATGTGGGAAAGAAAGCAGGCAAGACAGACCTAGTTCAGGGAAAGAATGACAAAGGGACCATTACGAAAGAAGGAGAAAAGATAGGGGATAAAATGCTTAGTAGCTATAGCCTCGATGACTGAAAAGATCATCGGAGAAGAAAAGTGATCGTGTCTTCATTACTGATTCGAAAGAAATGGATACTAGGAAATGTAACTTAAGAAAATTACTGCCTTAAAACGACGGAAGTTTAAGGACGAAATTGAGAAATAGGAAAGGAACATTTCATTTAAGTAGAGATAAGAAATTATCAGCCTAGCTAATCAATGACCTTCCTTTATTTTTAAAATAAGGAAAACCTCTCCTGTATTAATTTCTGTTGGCGGGCTTGGCCTTTCATTTAAAAAAATGTAAATACAAGAATGATTCTAATCCGAGAGGAAAGTCTTAGCAATGACACTTATCGCTGTAAAAGAGGGAAAAACAGAGTAATAATTCGAAGCGATAACTATTTTCAAGTGCTTAAAAACCGATGCCCTTTTTCCGCTCAATGTATCATATATGTTGCATTTAGAACTTGCTAGAGTGCGCGGTTCAAAATCAGCTTCTCGTTGTAATACAGCTCGAACTTTTAGCACATTTATCAAAATTGTAAAAGTATCAACTTTAATCTATGCTGATCCAATAAAACACACAAATCATGAAACAATTTGAGTTTTGCAACGTCGGTTGGTATTTGTTGAATCGAATTGGGGAACGATGCCACATGATTTACCTCGAGTACAAAAGACTACAATTTCCTTGAGTAGGAGAAAGCGTTGCCTAATAACCCGTTTTCTCTACAACTGAAGCAAAGATCCATGTGAGAGGTACAATAGAAAAGGAAGTTTGCTACCATAATTGATTCTTTGTTTACCTCCGGGATACAGAAAGTTTATGCCCGCCGCAGTTCTTTACAAGTTAATTACTTTAAGCAATTTTAACATGTGGAGCCAGTCTTCAATATTCCCACGGACAGTTCTTCGTCGAAACGCTTCAAAAATTGAAAGGCTTTTTGGAAGCAACATGTATAAAATATCACTGTTTTTCCTTTTGAAATAACATTTCGTTGTCATTTTATTTGGAAGAAAAATGAAACACCTTGAGTCCAACAAGTGATGGTTGTTTGAGGCAGTGCGAAAGAACCAAATCTTCTGAGCACATTCAAAACGCTAACAGTACTTGTCAGCGCAACATGTGTAACTTAGAAATATATCCTGGGTGACAAACAAGACCAGGATTATGGCATTCATTTCCCTTTTAGTTGCCTTTTGTCTCGTTATGACAAGGAAAATCCCAAGATGAAATTAAACTGCGCTTTCCAATTTTTCAGAAATGTCAAGTGCGTTTGCCAAAACAGAATCTTCGCTTTCGATGCACTTAACCCAACTTTTGCTACTAACTTGACCGTCAAAAGTAGTTTATATAGTGTGATAGAATCTCATAAAATGTGATTTTATTTCCTATTAGAAGGCCGTCATTATCCAAAAACTGAGTTTTGGTTTCGGAACCTTTGAAAAGATTAGTTGTGTTCGGAAAGAAGACTGGGCGTTCCCCGATCACTGACAAAGAGACAACCTGCATCGTGACACGGTGCATCAGTCGATATGTTTGAAAATAAGAAAAATATATTTCTCTTGGTGTGCCGCTATAGCAGATGTGAAAATGTTCAGCGTGAAAACAGCATGTTTTTTAGAATTGGAGTCATGTTCTTAAAATACTTCTTCAACACATGATTCAATACGGTCACATGAATTAACTTCACATGACAAACTTATCCATTCAGTGACGTTTTTCAAACGTGTTTTGTCTTGTAACTCGGTTCTTAAAATATTTGTATGATGACAGATCACCACCATCTCTAACTCGGTCAGGCATAAACCGTATCATGCCACCACTCAGTCGTTGTTACCTTAACAAAAGCTAACAACTCCATGCACCTGGCAAACCTACAAAACATTTGTGCCATTTGTGTATTCTCAACCAACAGTCTAACCATCGCACGTTGCTATCATAAGAACAGGCCAATTGTCAATGTGCAAGTTCTAAAAAAGGCAAGCTTGCTGCAGAGACAAAGAAAAACAATTTAAAAAAGGAAGGTTGCGGAACGCCAGCCCTAGATCCCGTGCATTAGTGGGCATATTAAAATCTTAACGTTGGATATTTAGGCAGGGTTTTTTTTTTCAGCCCCATTATATTATCGAGGGCGCACAATATGATCAAAAAGAAAAATAACAGGAACCTCTGGGGCTCTGAGACTGGAGAGCTGAAATATTAAGGGAAACGGGAACTTCTCTTCAAAGTACTGTAGAACTTTGCGCTTTCTGAAGAAGTTCGCGATTATTCCATTTTGTTGACGTTATACAACGAGGGCGAAATAAAGATTCACTCTTGTTTCCTCGGATTGTCGTCAAAACCTGAAATTTGGTAGTTTCACGCTGTTGTTTTGCAGAGTTCGACAAAGAAATGTACGGAAAATGCTTGCCGCACTTACAGTACGATTATTCTTCCGCGTAGGACCAATAATATTAAAGGGGCTAGGTCACGCAAGTTTAGGCAATTTCAGCACTGATCGAATGGTCATAGAATTAACTAAAATATCAAAATAACTGTTCAAAACTATAGAATAACTCTAACAAAACACAGGGAAGCCAAGAAGGGACATGGATTGACAAAACTGGAGAGGATTGAAGTGGATTGAATTTGGTTAAATTTGAAAAACGTCGGCCCACCTTTTTTCAAATTTATATCAATCTTTATCAAAATGTCATTTACAAAGCTGGAAAATCATTCTCAGTTGTTATGTGGCCGTGATTTTGCAAATGAAAGACTCTTGCTCTGCCAATTTGACGTTTAGAGCTCATAATTAACAAAATGAAACAAAATTACCTAAAATAGCGTGACCTAGCCCCTTTAATGTTGCGTAAAAATATCGTTACCACAGCCATCGTAGTTTATTGAACATGACTCACAATTATGACATGCAAAACAATGAAATTTAAGAGGGCCTTGGTTATGGTATTTCCAAGCGATGCTGGGATCTGTCAGTCGGACGGTACAATAACTGCTCAAAAAGTAAACATGGCGGCGACCGAGGCAGTCAGAAGAGCGCACTCGTAACTAGTGCCAGTCTTATTTGAGTAAAAGAGCAGTTTTTTATTGAAAACGCCCACTGGTCAGTAAAGAATGGACTAAAAGCTATTATTAAAAAATAGATCATTGGAAAATGCAATGGACCTCTTTAGCTTGTACGTTTTGTTTTCCAAGTTCAGACCACGTGATATTCCCAAGAGAAGAGGGATGGGTTCGATACTGGGTTGAAGTCACAGGTTTTTGTGGCTTCCGCCAACTCCTATGAAGGCGAGAGCCATACGGTCATCGCGTTGAATCAATGAGCGAGTGTAATAATAGAAAAACAACAAAAAAAGCAAGGTGACACACGCAAACACCAACCCGGTGTGGCCAACATATTACGCATGCGCACAACCATTTCTCCTGGTCAATTAGCAGCCATGGACTGCTGTTTCGCCCTTGCTGGGCCTCATCAGCACGGCATAGCTAACATACCAGGCGGGTATTTTTAGCTACGCCATGCTGATGAGAGCCAGCAAGGCCGAAATAGCTGTCCATGGCAATCTCGACCCCAGAGCATTTCTCTTGACTGAGGGAAAGAAGAGCTCTGGGGAACCCTGAAACAAAGTGTCTTCTCGTTGGATTTCGTGAAGACCAATCGAAAGCGTCTCTATTGATGCATTCAGGTTAGCACGAAAAGTGAGCCGGCGCCGTAAGGTTCAAATAGCCACTTTCTGGTTATAAGAACCTTACGGTGCATTTTTTTCGGGTCATGTGCTGACATAAGATCCGAGGCTCTGGTCAATTCATGAACAGCATTCCCGTCGCCAGGTGAAATGGTTGTGCGAATGCGTGATGTGTTGGCCACACCGAGTTGGTGTTAGTGTGTGTCACCTTGCTTTTATAAGGGACTTTAAGATAGTGGACAACGGTAGGCTGGGACGGTTGGATGCGTATACCGGAGACTTGGGACGAGTACGGTAGAAAGGCACCAAAATTTTTACTTAAGATTCGGCCAACACGACCGTATAACGGTGGAGTAATGCACTAGTCAGTGGAAAGCCCCGCACCCCCATACCCGGGGAATGAGGGGCATTAGCGGGGGATTTCAGCGGTTTTGGACTGTCACTTTTGCCACGGTATGCGGGGTTTTCGACAGCATTTGGCGCAAGTATCGGCGAGCGGGGACCTTGAGCGGGGCTTAGACGGGGATTTGCATTTTGACGCCAACTTGAATAGGCACTCAAAGATCACTGGGAGAGCATACGGTCTCAAGATGGTGGCTGAGTCAAGTTAAAATCCATTCTTTTCATGTTTGTAATGGGCTCTCAGTTAAATTCTGGGTTCAATCTGTAAATATTATCATTTCTTGTAGTGGAATTAGACAAAGATTATAGTTATGCTTGATTAGCGATTTATTTATAGCGTTGACCTTTTGTTTCCGTATTTCCATTGG
>NC_090879.1:7441616-7454116 GCF_036669935.1 Montipora foliosa
CCCACACTTCCTCAGGTCCACATGCCCACATGTCTACCTTTCCTCAGTTCCACATACCCACATGTCCAGACTTCCAAAGGTCCACATACCCACATGTCCACACTTCCTCAGGTCCACATGCCCGCATGTCTACAACTCCAAAGGTCCACATTACCACATGCCCACATGTACACACTTCCTCACGTCCTCAGTTTCACATGCCCACACTTCCTCAGGTCCACATACCCACATGTCCAAACTTCCAAAGGTCCACATGCCCACATGTCTACACTTCTTCAGGTCCACATACCCACATGTTCACACTTCCTCAGGTCCACATGCCCGCATGTCCACACCTCCAAAGGTACACATTACCACGTGCCCACATGTACACACTTCCTCACGTCCTCAGTTTCACATGCCCACACTTCCTCAGGTCCAAATGCCCACATGTCTACCTTTCCTCAGTTCCACATACCCACATGTCCAAACTTCCAAAGGTCCACATGCCCACATGTCCACACTTCCTCAGGTCCACATACCCACATGTCCACACTTCCTCAGGTCCACATGCCCGCATGTCCACATCTCCAAAGGTCCACATTACCACATGCCCACATGTACACACTTCCTCACCGCCTCAGTTTCACATGCCCACACTTCCTCAGGTCCACATACCCACATGTCCAAACTTCCAAAGGTCCACATGCCCATATGTCTACACTTCCTCAGGTCCACATACCCAAATGTTCACACTTCCTCAGGTCCACATGCCCACATGTCTACACTTGCTCAGGTCCACATACCCACATGTCCACACTTCCTCAGGTCCACATGCCCGCATGTCCACACCTCCAAAGGTCCACATTACCACATGCCCACATGTACACACTTCCTCACGTCCTCAGTTTCACATGCCCACACTTCCTCAGGTCCACATGCCCACATGTCTACCTCTCCTCAGTTCCACATACCCACATGTCCAAACTTCCAAAGGTCCACATGCCCACATGTTGACACTTCCTCAGGTCCACATACCCACGTCCACACCTCCAAAGGTCCACATTACCACATGCCCACATGTACACACTTCCTCATGTCCTCAGTTTCACATGCCCACACTTCCTCAGGTCCACATGTCCACATGTTTACCTTTCCTCAGTTCCACATACCCACATGTCCAAACTTCCAAAGATCCACATGCCCACATGTCTCCACTTCCTAAGGTCCACATGTCCACACGTCCTCAGATCCACATACACAAATATCCAAACCTCCTCAGGTCCACATGCCGACATGTCTACATTTCCCCAGGTCCACATGCCCACATGTCCACATTTCCTCAGGTCCACATACCCACAAATTCATAAACTACCTCTCCAATTTTCGTATCGCAATTTATTAGGTGAATTTCAATATGACTACCGGTTCCACGTGTTGTTCTCACCAAACAACTGTCGCGTTTCTGGGGAAGTTTTAGATTAAGTCAACATTATTTAAAAACCCGGCCACTTTGTTCACGAAAAAGAAAATAAAAGGCCCTCGCCCCGGCCAGAGAGATTTTCAAAGCCCGTTCACTTTTTTACCGACATGGTCACCCAGGGGGCGACTCCCATATAAAAGGACGGGGATGCTCGTCGGCAATTTTGAGAAGAACTCCTAAGAGGTACCAAATTATGGGTTTTAATTAGACAAAATAAAAAGTTGGTTAATTGTCAAATGTCTCCTGTCATAATTTTTTGGCTCAATAGCCTTAAAGGTACCTTTAAAGCTCCGGCTGTAGAGCTTTTGAGACTAAACACCCTGAGAGGAACCAAAACCGCTTTTCTAACCCCTGAGAGGTACGACGAGCACCCCCGCCCTTTTATATGGGAGTCCCCCCCACCCCCGGGCCTGGTCATCGTTGTAAATAATGAACCGTCCCTTGTACATGTATGTTAATAAGCATCGTCTCATTTCTTGCTGCGAATAGGCAATTTTCACGATGGCGTCATTTGACTACAACCTACCACAATTCAGTTTGTTTTTCTTTTCATATTTAAATTTTGTATTCCCAGTGGGGTAAAAATAACAATAGCTCTAATTAAAATGAGACAAGCGAAACCTGAAGGATTCTGGTACTTGTAGTCAAATGGCGTCATCATGCAAATGTCCTATTCAATTACTCCTCCTATAAGTTATTTCTCGTGCAATCACTTGGAAATCGATAAACGTTTCAACAATTCCTTTCCTTTCTCTGTTTCTTTAACGGGAGCCACATGCAGTCTATCTTTCAGTTGATTTCTTTTTAACATCGCTTTACTTAAGTCAAAGCAGTCTGTGACGCCAGACGAGTGCAGAGAATTGTTGAGCGGAAAGAGTTTTGTGAGGTGACAGACACTTTAACGCGCCTTTTCCCGGCCGGAGGTAGAAGAATGAGAACCGAAAAGCTGCCGGGAGAATAATGCGAGGGAGAAGATCGTAGAAAAATGGGAGCAAAGAAATTACAGCACATTAAAATGAGAAGGAAAAGATGGCAGAAAAAAAAAAAAGATAACAAAGAAGAAAGAGTCCTATGACGAGGTCGGATTTCGTGAAATGGAATGATAGCACCAGATACTGGATTTGCTTGGTCGAGGACTCTGTATAACCTGGGGATGATAAATTGGAAGTGACCAAGGACATGCAACGAGTTATCATTAATCAAGAACTAAAAAACTAAGTAAACCTTCAAACGTTTAACATAGGGATAACAGCTTTGCCAAAGAGTAATTTTCACTTATTTTATTCACTTTACCAAAGAAAGACTCAAGAGTTATGCGAAACGTTTACAACGATCTTAGTATCTACACAGTTTTAGTTCAGCAATAATGATAATGATTTTTTAACTAATAATAATAATAATAGTAATAATAATAATAATAATAATAATAATAATAATAATAATAATAATAATAATAATAATAATAATAATAATAATACAACAGAACCACTTTCAGGACGCCCACTGAAATGACCGGAGGCAAACCAGTTGGCTATTTACAAGAGCAGTCCCCCGTGGGCATGTGGACCCTGTACCCCGGTATCATAAGGTAAGTGCCCAAACCACTTGGGTCACTAAGAAGATTCTGTCACACATGACATGGACAGTTTCAAACCTTTTTTGGGGTGTGGCAAAGTAATCCCTCTACATTTACAGATCCATGATTTTTACCCTTTGTTGAGAGTACTGATTCTCTCCCTTCACACCTTGATCCCTCCTAAGAGAATCCAACCACTGAGCAAAGAAATCTTACATAGAGTGTCTTCACGTGACGTCACGGCAGCCACGTTGGTGTCCCCAACTCGTCTAGGCTTTTGTACATTATGCTTTTGTTTCCCCACTAAAATGCTCCATCTTAATGCTCCAGTTCTCCCACTAAAATGCTCGGTCGTCCCAAAAAAAGTCACTAAAATGCTCGGATAATGCTCATTATACAAACGGTTTTTTAATTAATTTCAACATTTTTGACATGGTGTTAACTGTTAACACTTACAAAAACGTACGCCTTGTCAGGATTGTTACTTTTTTAGCTGACTGATCGGACATCGATAACAGACCAAAGGAGTCACAAAGAAAAAAAAATGGCTGCCTAGCCTCTTGAAACGTAAAACCGCTGACTTATCCTCAGTCCACACTCAGCTCTATCAGGGTGGCATTTGCTTTTTTGAGTTTTAGTCTTCATTTTTTCTGTGAAAAATAATTTCTTTTTTAGTCTCTCGAAAAAAAAAATTTTCCGGGAAAATGCCACTAAAATGCTCGAATAATGCTAGCATAATGTACAAAAGCCTAAACTCGTCCTTTGTGAATTGAGCTCTATTATCATGCTTTTATTTCGGTGGAAAAACAAGGTTACTGATCAAGCGGGTAAAAACACTCCATATCTTCTTTTACTAAAGGTATGTTATTAATCTGTATACTCGGCAGCCTTGTCGTTTAATTAAGAGTGGTAGTCCATCAATTGTCGAAGGTTTCCCGCAACTTATGTATGTTAAATAGTATGAAAGTGTTAGGTTCTTTTCGTTCACAGGCTACAACTTTATCAGCAGTCTACCAAAAGTTCATACTGCTGTTGAAATTCACGACAGCATGAGCTAAAAACGTGTTACAACCTTTATGCGTTTTACTTCCATTTCACTTCCACTTCTTAGGGTTACTCTTAATAACATATATACGTTCACTTAACTGCTAGATCTCTTACATGTTTTCAACCCCTGCAAATTTTAAATCAAGAGCTGATCTCCTTATTGGGACCAGCCTTTCCATCAATCTCCTTATGAGCAGAAGATCCCCTTCATAGAATCTCGAAATTACCGCTGTTAGGAATACCACGATAATCTGTCAATGTTTCTCCTTACAATATTATGTTAAAGAAATACTTCAAGAACAAATACACGGAGCATGCGCAAGTCCATCTCTGCACTGATCATACCACAAGAGTACAAGTGTATTCAGCTAACATACACAAAATCAGACTAACTCTCTTGAAGGTACTGAACCTAACTGTCTTACAAATAAATAAGATATCGGGAAAACTGACTTTTTCAGTTCTGAAACAAAGGGGCAAAAAATGCTACTTTGGTTCGATGCCAAGTTCTCAAACTACTCTTTTTTTAAATCATTTTGTTAATATTTCTCTTCTTCCAGCTATAATCTTTAGCTAGAACAACCACGATAGATGAATTACTAAAAGCCGATAAACTCAGGCAGAATTATTATTTTCAGTTAAGAATCGCTGTAGATTTTTGTACAAGTGTAAAAGGCGAGGAAATTTCATAATAAACCTATGGACACCAATTGTTTTTCTTTTAAGGCAAGCTAGTTGTCACTAGCAACGCAAGCATAAGCAACAAATTCGAACTCATCAGTTTTCTTGTTAGGACAAGAGATACAAATTAACGTGGCCAAGTCGATGCGTCTGCGCACACTTCGGGTGCTAAAGCTTGTATCGCTAACAAAAACCAGCCTTTGAGGCAAACACAGATCCGAAGAAATTCTTTATACCATTTATACCACATATAAACCACAAGAAGACGAAATTGAGATGTCTTTAAGTATGGAAAGAACGCCGTAAGTCCGTCATCAAGGCCTCCGTTACAGAGTTCCTTCCACGTCACAGAGACGTTCTCCATCTTTGAAATTCCCATACTCCGTTGCCCAGTCCCCTGGTAATGTTTTTGTAGTACCCCAGAGATCTGCGCGAATAATCTGCTATCTTTTGCGTGCCAATAGACCAGCATACCACATCAGATAGCTACTATACCAATCAAACAACGCCTACTGGCTACGTCACATTCACAGCTGCTGACAAAACAGAAGCATTCTAAAGTGCTCTTGATTATAGCCGGATCTCTCTGTTTCTGTGTGTATTTACATGACCGGTATTCTGCATGAGTACGATTTGTTTTCCTGTTAAGGCGACAAGGGGCCGTTTTCTTCTTTGCTGTATTGCGTGATGTAACGATGACCCGAACTCATGATTTTCGCGCCTGCGCGCATCATGACCTGCGCCTGCTGGAATGACTGTTTGATCTCTTTCATCCATTCTTGAAATTCTGTTTCGGTCTTAGGACAAGACAGAAGAGCAGGAAAGACAGAAAGCAAAACGATTAGAAAGAACATCCATAATCAAGGCGACTTTGGGATATAGTCACAGTTTCTAGCTTAGAAAGAAAACTCGGAAAAAAAAGTGAATCAGAGATCGTTTCAGGGAACTGTGCACGATCAATACAAGCGTGACTCACCTCTGCTCTGAGAATATGATCTCTGTTATCGCGGATATTCGTGCTAATCTTGATACATTTGAAGCCTTTGACCTGCGTCTCTTCAACTCCTGTGATGTTCTCCATGCATAAGAGGCTGGGCATTTGCTGTAAGAAACATCTTATGTTTAACTATTCGGCCGGGTTTGTGTATGCGCAAATTCTCCAGAGCTGTATTGGTTACCATATGTCAATCTCGCCCCTAGAGCTCGCTTTTCTTTCAGTCAGCACCAAGAACACGGACCCTGGTCATTGCAAAGCAGGAAGTTTGCGAATCACGGACTTCCAATTCGTCTACGCAGACTCAGAAATTGGGAGCAACAGTGTTTGCCAATAGTTACAAAAATGGACTTTCGCCCCGACTGCGCATAAATTGGCCCTGGCCATAGTCCGTGTTCTTGGTACTAACCAAAAGAAAAGCGGGCTCTGGGAACGAGATTGACCATATGTGGGACACAATGATCGAATTTAAGCAAGCTCGAAACAATTCTCTGCTGAGCGTGCAAGCGTAAGTCACTTAAAACTGCGTTCATGTCAGATGACGACTCAAAACAGGTGACCAGAGATAAAATGTGCCTTACTATTGAGGAAACTGGAAATAAGTTGTGTCAGAGGTGGTGAACTCTATTAAGAATATACTTGAATTGCGGAAATCATGGAAGGAAATGAAAGTTGGAAAGGTCTTTGCAAATGAGAACCTTGACCCTGCTTTCCCTCTTGCGAGTGAAACTTAAAAGAGGCGGCATCGTCCAGTTGTTAGGGCGTCGGGTTTGCATGCGGTAACCCCGGGTTCAAATCCCGTTTTAACTTCTGGTTTGGATTTATTTCCGGTTGTCCCAGATTCAACTCTACCACGCTTTGTAAACAACCAACTGGTTGCCTCCCGTCAGTTGGAGTTCTTAAATTAATCACGTTTCTGTTTTAAATTGTTAAAGTGCACTTCCGCCATAAACAAATCATTTACATTTTACATTTACATTACATTTTATTACAATTACATTTACATTTTTTAAACCAGACGATTTTAGGGATGAACGGGTTAAGCAGTTGTAAAGGAAGCCTGAAAAAATCGAGGAATGAACAGCATTCGAACTGCGCATGACCTCGCGATTGCGCAGAACATGGTCTACCAAAGGGCAAAGAACATTGATACTCACTCTGACGCTCACTTACTGAATCATTCACTTCCCCTAACTCGGTGATGGCATGTGTGTCTACCCGCTTAAAGGTGATGTTACACAAGTCGATGTTTAACGCCGATTTTAACAACTTTTAACGAAACTTTGTTGCGGCAACAGTATGTTATAAGAGACGATTGCTCGCAATATTTGAGCCCAGGCTCCTGATCGACAAAACCCCGGCGCCAAATATGGCGGTCCCTGTTGACGTGATTGCCCACGTGACTTATTTCGGTTCTCCGTGGTGCATTCTGGGACGAGGTTGCGTTAAAAGTCATCGGTGGGGTCTGTTACACGCACCAACTACAATAAAAATTCAGGCAAACAATGTTGCAGATTTTTGAAAGCGATTCAAAAACCTGCAACATGTTATCGCAACAAAATCGCCCTGTGCGCCATGTTACGCTTGACAACTTTTAACACAACAATGTTTTCACCTTAAGGCAGTAACCACCGAGAAGGAAAAGTTCCCGCCGCTCCGACGCGCGTCCTACGGCAAAACTGGGTTCACGAGGAGAGAAATGTTCTGATATCACTCACCCCAGCTTGCTCTCCTCGCCATTCCAGTCGGTTCGGAAAGAGGTGGAAGTATTTCCTCGGCCAGTTACTCATCAAAGTTCCGCCCAGTTTGTATAGGTAGCCTTCTAGCAAGTGATCGCCATCTTCTGCAACTTAAAATGTACTTATTATGATTGCGATGTAGTATCTTATCTCAACAATAACATTTACTTGAACTGCGAGTAACTGAAGTTTACTTGAAACTACTGCTTTGTAAACCGGTTGTGGGACAAAAACCAAGAGCTAATCTTGCCAAAGAAACACCTGAAACCACGACGTAAATATTCTTTTGGTGGACGTTAAAGATGTTCCCTTTCAGATACGGTAAGACCTAAGATAATCACGTTTGGAGAAGTTTCCGGCTTTTGTAAGTACAGTGGTTGCATGGATGCTAGGTTGGAACTTCCCTTAACAAAGATACGGGAGACAAATCAAGATAGCTGGTTTTACGTCTTTGCCTTACAACTTTAATGGCTGTTAATATACCAAAAATGTTTAATCCGCTCTGACGGAATATGCATCTGTCGTTCTTTCCGTCTAGAATGAAGACAGAGGGAACCAAACGAGACGCATACGGACAAGGCATTGACACTTTCCGCGAAAATTAAACCAAGGCATTAAGCTAACCTGTTATTGAAGTCTGATGTTTCGCTTTCTTTTTGGCTTCTAACTTGTCATGCTCCTCGTTGACAACCTTGAATACAGTTTCTGAAATTCGAATCACAGCATTACAATCAGAAATAGAACATAAAACAATTGGTAGAATTGTCAACGCGTTTACTGAAATGCGCGCGCCCTTGCTACAATCACCCCGCACATGGTCATAATAAAAAAGAAATGAAGTACTAGGTTTCAGACTGGCTAAAACGGGTGTCTTGCTAGTTTTAAATAATCCGAAAAAAACGGAAGAAAGGGAAATAGAAAAATAAATTATGTACCCGAGTCATTATTTTCCTCAGTCATAGAGGATAATGTCGAGAAACCTCGAAGGTAAATTATTAAATGATTTTACTACCCGGCAAAACAATAACGACGCTGGGAAAGCAAATGCGCTGCACCTGCAGAAGGCATTTTAAGACTACGACTCTTAAATGTAGGAGCTAGTGTATTGGTTGAGTGAATAACAGAAACTCAGTTGTGGAGAAGTTAACTTGTTTGGACTTGTACTTGTGTTAATTTTATTAATACCTGCAATTTCTTGCTGCCATCTTTCCGAGACCGTGAGGTTGAAATCTTTGTAAATATCCTGATCACCATCTGTCATCTGAAAGGCAACAGTTCAATCAGTTTGGCAGAATTCAGGTTTGCATTGCAGCAGCGTAACTGCATACATTCCATAGCCAGGTTGCTACAGGCTGATGTTCTTTCTGGAACCCACAAAACCACAAAAGTAGTATCTGGAGCGGGGCAAAACAGCTGTATTACCGTAAAAGAAAAACCATTACCTTTATTCCTTTGACGTCATCCTCATCGAATGAGCCGATGTCAAAGGCGTCAGCGGCGTTGACCTCACCTCTTGGAGGCTTGAGAGGCGGTTCGTACTGAAAATAATAAAAAATTTGTTTCATGACCTCACGAAAAATGAAATACTTGAGTGTTAGGGCACATGATTTCCTTGTTGGGAACACAAGCGTAAGTTTTTGCCGCAAAAATCTCTCATGATTACCACCGATGTACCAATGAGCAAACTAAAGAGGTTCTTCACTGACTTTCAGCCTGGGCATGTTCTTAGTATGTCCTTAAAATTTTTCTTAATCCCTGCCTGAACGCCCTTATAAAAAAGTTCCTTTTTTTCTTCAAAAAAAGAGTTTCTTTTTTTCTGGGAAGGCTACGCTAGGTCACGGTTTATTTACGATATCGCTAGTACCCAGCCCGTAAATCTGGAGAGGCAATATGAATTTAAATCTTTTGCTGGCGCAGTAATAATCTCACTAACCTAGAGCAAACGCAGTCACGGGATTTTACCGCCGATCTAATGTTCTTAGGACCAATATCAATGCTTACAAATATGAAGGTAGTTTTCAGCCGTTGCAGGGATATTGGGGACTTAAAGAGCTACGACAGCGACGTCGACGAAAATGTCACTTCAAAATATAACTTTACTCTTCCGCATGTCTTTCGCGAATATTACATCTCGTTCACGTCATACAATGTGCTCAAAGTATTCTAAACATACCTTGGGTACGAGCGGATACATGGTAAAAATAGAGAGTCACAGGTTCACATTTATACGATCACGTTGTCGTCAAAACCGCCAATAGGAACCTTACGAAAGTATGACGATGACGCCAACGAGAACATTTTCTCAAAATATGATTCCCGTTAATGGGGTTTTTCAGCGAGCGATTAATGGGGACATAGTTTTTCAGTGAGTGAACCCTTTGATGTCCAAACCGGCCTCAACCGGCCAGACTTTGTATAATTTCGTGATAACTCCAAGTCGTTCGGAATGGAAACTGTTTATCAACATTGTGGGAATAAAATTGGCATGAATGGTGTGGTTGTTTGGGAAGAAATTAGAAACGTATCGTCAGGTTCTCACGTCCTCTACACAACGTCAAATTTATTCAATTCACCGTCGCTAGTCTTTCGCGATTATTCAGTCTCTTTCACGTCCTACAATGTGGGCGAAGTATCCTATAAATAAATTGGTACGAGCGTTTTCAGAGTTAAAATAGAGAATGAGAGATTCTCTGTTGCATGCTCACGTTGTCGTCAAAACATCAAATTTGGTGATTTCACGTTGTCGTTATGCAAAGTACCGCTAAGATTCTTGCTAAATTCCGTGCTGCACGTGCAGCACGATTATTTATGCTCTTTTAACCAATGATATTATTGCTTTGTGGCGTTGTCGTAGTCGTAGCCGTCGTCGTTTCTTAAATTCCTTGTTGTCAGGACTAGGACGGCGAAGAAATGTACCAAAATGCAAAACGCACGTGCAGAGCGTGCAGAGCCTTTGTTTTTGTTCATTAATTAAGCCCATTGTTTTGTGACGTTTTCGTAGCCGTCGTCGTCATCTCGTCGTCCTATCGTAAGGTCCCTATTTCAGTGATTTGACGTCGTCGTGCAAAGCAAAGTGCCGCAAAAATATGTGCAAGTGCTAAAATGCGTGCTGCACGTGCAGCACGATTACTTTTCCTCTCTTAAGGAGGCTTCCCACAATACATCTAGCCTATACCATTAGACTTTAGACGGCCACAGTTCTTATATGCAAGCACCTACAGCTTTGAAACTTTAACCACGTACTAGAGGAAGTTTGAAGTTTGTAAAAATGTACTTGATATGGCGTTCTAGGTTACCATGGCAATGAAACAGTGACGTCATGGTTTTTATTCGATCTAAACTTTTGAAATGATACGCAGGGTACTAATCCTGAGGTGTTTGTCTAACGTTTGACGAAGTTTGAAGAAAATCGTAAAAGCCGATTTTAAGTTATTCGAGAGAGAAGTTTTTACGCCTAAAATACTCAATTTGTCGTTACTCGAGTACAATAACTTTCAAAAGAAGCGCTGTTTTTAATATATAGAAGAATCGCTTGTCATGTAAGCCTTTTAGAGGTATCAAGCTAACTCTCCGTGAAATTTCATGATATAAACTGCTTTTGATGTCCGTTGACAAACTTCAACGGAAAGCATTATATTTTGCGGAAATTCGTCAAACTTCGTTCCCAGAACGTCTGGAGGTCTAGTTGAAAAACTGGTCGATGAATTTTTTTAAAATCCTGTATTCTGTATTTAAGCATATTTGCAAATAACTTGCCAAGCGCCGACAGAATTGAAGCTTTTTAAGACACTGAAAAAAAATTCCAAAGTTCGGTATATTCTTTGAATCTCCGCTCACGTTTCTACACTCCAGAAAATTTTATTGAAAAAAAAAATCATCATTCATGACCGATTTCCGGAAAACGGTGGTTAACGTGGCTATCGTCACTTTTTAAACTCCCTATTTCGTGACACTATAAAGAAGTGATGTGAATTGATAAAATTACATGGCATGTTAAATCAGTAGGGTATGACTCAAAAAGCCGTGAGGTTTCACCCGGAATAACTGAACAATGCCAAGAAATGAAATATTTCCATAAACTGTTCTCGTCATCACTTACCTTTAAGAGTTCAACTAGTTTCCAATCCATGTCTTTGAAAAACGCGTGTTCCTTTACTTCTTTCGCCCTAAAAGGGAAAATAAGGACCGGAATACGATTCCAATTTGCCAACTCATCGCCAAAAAGTAAAACCCATGCATTTCTGGTTTTAATCAAACTTGAAGAGAATAATAATAATAATAATAATAATAATAATAATAATAATAATAATAATAATAATAATAATAATTTTTTTTAAAAATTTTATTCAAGAGACTATTTACAGATTCAAAAATATGAATATTAAAATTATATACCCCATGCACATTCTTCTTGTATACGAAAGAGAATTGTCGAAAAAAAACACTACTAATAACAATTATAAAAAGCCTCAAAAAGATAAATTAAATTAATAAATTAACAAATTAAGAAATAAGTTAAATTAATAAATTAATAATAATAATAATAATAATATTTCCCATTTCAGACCACGTGATGTTACTCTATGGAACAGTTTCTTTCAAATGTCGTCTTATGCACGTGCATATGCATGCATAACTTTTGAAAAAACAAAGGAAAATTCCCTTGGGAGCATCACGTGGTGTGAAATGGGAAAACAAAACGTACATACCAAGAAGGTCCATTTGAAACTAAACAATAGATCGTTTTCACGTGACGTCACAGCGGCCATGTTGGTGTACAAGAACAATATCCTTTGGGAACCAAACTCTATTTTTATGCATATTCCATGCATACATTTTGTATTGTTTTGTACACCAATATGGCCACCAAGTCACGTGAGTGAAAACCATCTATAGACAGAGTGGTAAACAAGTCATCTCGCTGGAATTTGTGAATATATTCACCTCAGATGGAGGCTAACCCTGTAAAAATGCGTCCTCAGTGTTTTTATTCAGCGGTCA
>NC_090879.1:7459116-7496616 GCF_036669935.1 Montipora foliosa
ACGGACCAATCAGAGGCCGTTTTTCAGCTTAGGGTAAACTCGTGTTTTGTATGGCATTCTTTCGCAGCATGTGATTGACTATGTACAACACAATTAGTCAATGCTGAGCGAGTTAAATAGTGGGAAAACAGCCGTTGAACGATAGTGGTTTTTCGTTACAGCAGATGTTCGTAGGGGAGGAACGCGTGACGAAGCCCTAAGAATGTCTGCGTGGGAGGCCACAAAGCACCAGAACTCGTATCTGGAAAGTAAAAAAATCGATTTCTGCTTGAAGTATTCGCATTCTTTCGAGTATGCCCGAGTTAACATGAATAAATAAATAACTTCATTCCATACAGGGTCCGAGCAATAACCCTATACCAGAAACCCATAAGGGTTGAAACGTGTAACGCGCGTGCACAGCTTCCGAATATTCAGTGCGAACTGATTGGTTGAATGTTTCAGTGCAAAGTACCATATTTGGAAACCCCTCGCTCTTGTTGTTCCAAATATGGTACTTAACAAATTGAATATTCAGAAGCTTGTTTCCCAGAACACAAGGGGCCGTTACACGTTTCAACCCTTATGGGTTTCTGCCTATACGAGATGTCACTTACACGCTGGCGTGGGGCTTTTTCTTAGAAAAGTCACATGCAAGCCCAAGATCTGATATTCTAACGTGACCATTCTCGTCTAGCAGGATATTGGCAGGCTAAAGTAAAAGAAAAAAGTGTAAACCTACACATAGTCTTACAATATTTGAAATGACAACAACGCCGGTCATTTTAGGATAAAACAGTTCTAAAGATTCAATAGCAGGTGTTTTGAGCTTCAAGCAGTCCAGTTTCTTATCGACCATGAGCTAACGCTATTGTGGAACGGTGTCACTTGGTATATCTGAGATTTTCCGCGACGACTGTTTACGTAACAGAGACCACGACTGCAATCTTTATAGAAAATTGAAGCCTGAGACAAACATGAAAAAGTTCTGAAAAAAGAGAACTACAAAATCAGCTGAATTCGCGAGAATAAAAATAACGTCGAAATATAAGAATACATTGGTTCTGATCGTGACCTTCGTTCCCAACACAATAAAATAATTATGGAACGATCAAAAAATAAGAGTTCTCGAGAAGACCAAAATTGTCGCTCGCCTGTGATTCCGACTAAGATATTTTAAACTCGCCATTTCCCGACGGCAATTTCTGTACCCCTTAACCTCTTTAAAACTCATGAATTTAGGCGCTAAAATAGTGCTAATTTTTCCTTCTCTACACGAGAAGGCATGCACTTACTAAATTCTGTTTGTTTCTATTTTTTTGATGAATGCAATAGGCGTTTACCATTCAACGAAATTTTTGGGCGGTAATTCAATTAAACAAGACCTTTTCCGAAAAAAAGTTTTCCAAAAAGATATTAGAAAATCTTATCAGGAATTTCCAATCGAAATTTACGAAAATTCCGTAGAAAGCGCTCAATGTTTCCGAAAACGAGCCCTCCAAGCTGGATTTACTGTGATACAATGTCACATGACCGCTCACTTTCCCGCCTTTCTTTTTGGTTGGGAGCATTCTGGATACGTGCATACGTGCAAAATCAATCGCTCTGGCGTTGTTAAATTTTTTTTATTGAATTGTGCTCAAAAGGAAAGGAAACAGCCGATGCAGAAGTGCCAACACATGGTGCGAAAACGGACAAAGGCAGCAGAAAATGTGAGTAACCATGACCTGTTCATTTTTACTGCAATGCAGGAATGCTTTAATAGTTTGAACTAGTGGTGACGTACACGGCGTACAGTACAACCCTAAAATATACAGCCATATATATTAAATCTGCCAGCTTCCAAGAAAAATCGTTGTTTTTTCCAATTGAAAGTGTTGTTGATTTGGAAAAGCTCACAGTTATTTCATTCACCTTCAAAAGTTACCTAAACGTTTCGCGTGGAATAGAAGTTGAACTGAGAGGAACTCTAGCTTATTAATTTTCGCTACATTATGGCTGTTCGGATCCTGTTGAATATAGATCTTAGCTTATTCGCTTGATCATTTTGTTTTTCCAGTACAGCACAACCAAAAGATTGCGTGTCTAAGTTTCAAAGGAAATTTTCTCTTTATTGTGACATAAACTAAACGGGGAAAACAAATTGTACAATCGAAAAAGGTCGATTTGATCTGTTGATTCCTTACCTTAAGATCTCTATAACAAATTTTTCTGTTGTGCATGTGTTCAAGACCCAAAAGAATTTCTGATGCGTAGAACCTTACCTATAAATATTAAAAGAACTCTCATTTTTATGCCGGAAAAGGTTTATCAAGGATGGTGCCTACTAATTCAAAAGTATTTTTGCCCCGGTTTATGATTATGCAGGAAATGTAATTGAAATCCAAAAAGAAAATTGGGGGTAACCACGCAATTTTCAAGGATAATTGATCAATATTCTTAAAAAGCTTTAAAATACAAAGCAATGTATAGCATTCTTTCTGAAATTGAAGCATAATTATCTCTCAAAAATGCATGGTTTTCCTCAATTTTCTTTTTGGATACCAAGAGTTTCTTCCTAACATCTCCTTTCTCTGCATACAGCTGTAGCTTTAAACCGCACAAAAATATCACTGTATTAGTAAGCATCAACAATAGGAAACCCGAGTATCTCGAGATGCGCAGAACGTATGCGCAATAACATTAACAATAACAATAAACAGTACTCAAAGTACACTATGTTTTCCATGGAAAATAGAACAAAACGTCTGGAAAGGAAGTTCACTACAGATCAAGCCAAATTCTCAATGAAAGGCTTTATAATGACAAGCTGGTAACTTTATATAACTTTCATGAATACATGGAAGTTAAATTTACAAGACAATGTGCAAAAAATAACTTGTACAAGAGTCATCTGTGAGGGTTACAAGTTCTCACACTGTGGATGACCCAAACTTTAGTCACTGAACAAACCAAAATTAATAATGTAAGAAAAATTAACAGTTTAAGAAAATAAAACAAAAAAAAATTAAAAACTCACATCGTCTTCACTGAAGACACCATGTTGCGACAAGTGATAATGCAAATCACCACCTATAAACAGTTCAAAAACTCAAGTTAGGTGCAGGGATATGTCGCCTAACGATATGAATTTTATCCCCGAGTGCTGATAACACCTCTCATGAGTGAGCCCAGTGAACCAGCGAGACGTACATGCACTATCAGCACAAAAAGATAAAATTTGTATCCCAAGCGGGTGTTTTCAAAACGAAGACTTTAAGACCCCAAAAACTCGAAAACAAAGAAATTAAACCAAAACCCTCAATTTGGCTAACCCTAGGTCTAAAAACGAACTTTAGGCCAAGGGTTAGTCAAATTGAGGGTTTTGGGTTACTTTCTTCATTTTCAAGTTTTCGGGGTCTTAGGGTGATCTTCGTTTTCAAGACACCCTCCCCTAGCGGCCATGTAGTGTTTTCTTTATTATGTAGATATTGATGAAATGTCCATGCAAATTAAAAGTTCAGTTTGCTTTATTCATTATCAAAATGGTAAAAAAGTAGTCACAAACCAGTAAAACATGCTTGTTGTGTAACATTAATTAATTAAACAAGATATAAAAGTAAGTTATGAAAAACAAATCATGATAACATCAAACTGTGCAATAAAAATGTTAATGTAGTAGAGAAGTGATAATTTACAGCACAAGAGTATCTTACAATGAAGGGGAAGCTTGTGTTTTATGAGCTAATAGTGTTAGTTACCATGACAACAGGTCTATGTTCTCACATGTTCACTGCACCAGTGATACTATTTTTTCTTAAGAAACAAAATCTTAGTATGTACTTATTCTTTTAGTGATTATTATAAAACTGAATTTTGCATTAAAACAGTACTGTTGATGTGATCGTTGCATAAACAAGGGAAAAAGCATTTAAAAGTTAGATGAATAATTATTGTTGTTTGACCTACCATTCATCAAGTCCAACACAAAACAAAGTTTGTCAGGGGTTTGGAAGGCATAAGTCATGCATACAATAAAAGGACTGTTGACCTAGTAAGAAATAAATATCACTGAATACAAATAAATATTTAACAAAATTATTCACTGAAGGCTTAGTGAATATCAGTGAATAAAACCTGAGAAGAAGTTGAGGTTTTTATTCACTGACATTCACCAAGCCTGAGGTGAAAAATAATTATTGTTTAGTATAATTACATAGGTGATTTTTTGAAAAATATGCATCTTCTTTTGAACAATAAGATTATTAATATCTTTGTCGTTCACCTCCATAAAGCAGCTTGAGGCCATTTTTGAAAAAAAAAAAAACAAAAAAAAAATGCTTAGGTGATTATCACGTAATAATCACCACAACTGCAACCAATCAGTGCAGACAATTTTCAATAATGACACATGTAATTAAACTAAAAATAAATGTGATGACATGATGATGATGATGATGACGATGGCAAGTTCTTATTGAAACAATGATACTGATATGTTGTAAAGGACACCTGAGCACTTGGAATCTGTACAGATGTATGTTAAGTCTCTGAAGTATGCATCATGTATAACAATTAATGTGCCAGCTTTTTATCCCAAGACCCATCTCACTTTTGAAATCTTGTTTTCCCTCTGATTCATTAATCTCATTATTTTGAGAATTCTTCAACACTAACCATGGAGAGCATAATCCTCTCATTCAAAGCCAAGGTTTCCCCCTGTTTCAGCTTGATCCTTTTCTTGTCAAGGCATTTCATAGCATACCTTGAAATTAAAAAAAAAATACTAAAAATTTTGACTTCAAAGGTGCATCCACTAGATGACAAAAAATGTAGCGAATGAAATAATAAACCACAGCTCTATACTGTACAACAACAAAAAGATAAAGTAGCTATAACTTTAAGAATATCTTAGATCCCCAAGCAAAACACATGTAGCACCAAACGGACTGAAGTAAAATCAATCGGCGGGTCTAATTTGCAGGTCGCAGGCCGCAGGTCGTAGGTCGCAGTTCGCGGGTTGCAGGTCATTGTTTCACCAATACAGAAGGTATCCTAAACATTCTTAAAAGCTAACCTAAGGCCTAATTAGGCCTAAACAGAAGGTTTTAGGCCTAAAGGTTAGCTTTTATAAATGTTTAGGATACTTTCTGTATTGGTGAAACAATGACCTGCAACCCGCGACCTGCCACCTGCAGATTAGTCCCGCCGAAAATCAATGTTTCTTTGCAAAAATGAGTAGACCTATCAAGTCGATTAACATGTAGGTACTTATCACTGCCAGAGTCACTAAGAAATCCCAAAATGTTTTCATTTTATCACTAGCAAACACATCCTGAACCATGAAAAAGATAACAGAGCAATCCCTTCTGTAAATACTGGTACATTGTTTAACAAAGCTTACATTTTTCCAGTGTCAGCTTTTCTGCAACCATAAACTTCTCCAAATCCTCCTCTACCAATAATTCTATGTACACTAAAATCATTCATGGTTAGCTGCAAAAAGGGAAAAGATTATTTCAGTTAAATAGAATCCCAGTAGATACCACTAAAGGTTTTACAATACAGAAGTTAACTTATTATCTCAAGGCACTCAACGTTTAGGCAAAATGCAATCAAAAGGTGTTGGATGATGCTAAATTATTAGGTCAGGAGACTCATGCAGGAGTCTGTTCACTCACAAGGATGTCAGTGTTGATAGAAACCTATAATTATAAGGTGTGCATAATTCTTTGCATTATACAGTAATTAAAAAATATAATTATTCCACAGCTCCAGAAAATGGGCTCCATATCACAATCATCTATTTCAAGCGTTTACAGATTCATTCTCCTAATATTTGTCTGTTGTTGGACCACTTATATCACTATTATTGGATGGACAGGTTGCTTTGTTGAATGATGGCTTGAATAATGTGAGGCCAATCAAAAATGATTAAATATTTTGATTGACTTTTTACCTTCACAATTATTTTTAAATATCATCTGACCAGCTAAGGCTACAGGAGGTCACACCTGCAAACCTGAGAGCACTGTTCTGAAGCTGATCAACCAATGCATTGTTAGCACTCGAAAGCTATTATCTGCTAGGAGTCGACCCATTTTAAATGGATTTTTTCCCATGCGTTCAGCTGAGGACAACTTGTTGAGTTCCTTTCTTTTCAGCTTCGAAACACAGCAGAACAGCAGGGAGCAAGTAATATTTTTCGGAGGGAAAAATCTCGATAGCAATATTTGCATGTTTGCATGTAAATATTTGAGCAACGTGGGGCTTGAGAAGGATCCAGATAGGCGAAGTTTGATCTTGGATCCCTGCCTCTAGAGAGAAGTGAAATAGTGACCAGGCCAGCGGTTGTGGCCTGTTTGAACAGCTACTGGCTCTTCAGGCTGGAGAAAGCGGCGGGTCCTTCGTCAAAACTGGCTTGTTCTTTAAGTATGAGGAGATCGTTTTGGGACTCTCGGCCTTTATGCTGTATCGTTTGTTATCGATCATCATGAGACAGTAGACAAAAGACAGAATCAAGCGGATTTTGGCAATTAATTAATCGTCCTGGATCGCGGAGTGATCAGTGGCTTCAAAGGTTGTGAGTTTCCAGCCTTGTCTTCTTTTAATGAAGGATTGGAGCAAATTTCAAAACTAGCCCAGAATGCCTCAAATCAACAAAAGGACACAAGGTGAAGTAAGAGTAAGTTTATTTTATTTATTTTCCTTGCTATAAACTAGGATTAGCCAATTTTTTTCTGCATTTCATGTTTCTCACATAAACCCTACAAACCATTACGTTAACTGAGCATTCAAATTATGTGTTTGGGTCGCCTGTGAGGAGGGCTTTTCAAAGCCTGACAGCGATGTCCCATTGACTGCTGAGCATATAGGTCACTGCTGGTAACAGTTGAGAAATGATTTTTTTCAAATGTTTTTTCATCTGCCTTGTCTCGACAAAGTGACACTGTTTATGATCCGTTTAGCACTCTGTTATCCCATGGTCCACTTTGCAACTTTCCTTGACTAACACCATCATTGTGAAACCAACCAATAATTATTTATGTCACGTTTATTAGCAAAATTTAGTGACAGAGATGACATTAGTATCATTGTTATATTATCATCATCGTCATTACTATTACAATAACAGGAACAACAACAATAACTAAAATACTCACAAAGCAATTATTGAACAAAAAATAAAGACAGGGTTTTCAATATGAACTTGAGTAGGCAGCAACACCTGAGGAGTAGCAGGAGAATGGGTGCCTTTTTTAGGGCTGAAGGCACAAGCTTTTAGGGGGGTCTACAGGCATCCTCCCCTAGAGAAATTTTGAAATTTGGGCATCTTAGAATGCAATTCTGGCATTCTGGAGCATGAATTAGGGTATTTGCCCAGGTTTATGATTATGTGGAAATTGTGGATCGTAACAAGTGCTATTGAAATTGAAAAAGAAAATTGAGGGTAACCACACATTTTTCAAAGATAATTCATGAACAATATTTGTAAAAAGCTTTAGAAATACATGTACCAAGACATGTGTTGTGTTCTTTCTCAAATTTGAAGCTTAATTATCTCTGAAAAATGCATCGGTACCACCAATTTTCTTTCTGGATACCAGGGCTTGAAATTGCAACTCAATGCAACCAAAAATTGAGTGCCGGCGACTAGATTTTCAGCACTCAGGTCGCCAGCTGGTGAATCACGTTTTGTCTGATAAACCAGGATAACAAGTAGACAACTGTTGCATATGAATCTCTATGAGATGAAATCGTTTGGAAGTGGTAGCTAGAACACGATTCACCTTTCTTTCCGCATTAAAATAATGTACAAAATACTACAAGATAATTGGTTTCTCACATTGTTAATTAATAGTACTTTGCATTTACTAGGCATCATAATATTATTGTTTCAGCAGCTTCATGGGATCGTGAGCACACTTGAACACTGTATGCTTCTTGCCAGTTATGTGAATTTTGTGCCCAGAAGACGAAGATTCAGCAAGAAGGTTAATTGAAAATTCAAATGCATCGTCATTTGTGAATGCTGAAATCGTAGATTTAGCCAAATTACCAAGGGACCTCCTCGAAACAAGCTTGATATTGATAATAATATATTGATAATGAACCTAGACATCGCATAAAGTCCCCCTCTGCCCAAGGTGATTAATAAATGGAGATAAATATCGGTAGAAAAGTACGTTAAGAAACCAAGTTCCTCTGATTCTAGAAGCTACTGAAACCGTATATGAGCTGCTCCTTTTGTTTTATCTCAGTCGGGGACTGGTACAAGCATTGTGGTTGTGTGGGGGCCTAGGCTAAGCAATATCGTAGTATTGCGTTTATTTGCGATAAAGGTAAGTTGCTTGCCACACACAAGCTGTACGAGAATAAAGAACTACGTTTTGAAGAGGTGAAAAGCAAGGATATAGGACCCATGTTTGCCGTGCTGTGGAATAAGGACTGTGCTTCGCTCCATTTCAAATAAGCTTCATGAACACCATCACCAAACTAAGCCGAAAACAACAATGGCTTTAGAGATCTTTCTTGCGCTGTTTTTTTTTTTTTTTCGGCTATTTAACAATTATGACTTTCCTTGCATGCAAAGTTGGCAACCAAAATTTCTGATCTGGCGACCAAATTTTCCCCATTAGTCGCCAGCTGGCACCTGAGCAAAAGAGTTAATTTCAAGCCCTGGATACCAATAGTACTTACTAAGAACTACGTTCTCCGCATAATTTTAAACCGCACAAAATATCCCAGTGTTGGTAAGGATCACCGATAGGAAATCCGAGTATCTCGAGATGGGCAGAACATATGCACAATAGCAATAGTAGGCACTGTCCTTAATTCAGGGAGAGTACATGAATACTCTAAAATTTTTTGGAAATTCAATTGACAGTTTGGGTTTTGAACACATCCTAAAATAGCCTGGCATAGCCCCTTTCATTATGGCTCCTTTGCACTCTATACAGCTGCATGAAATGTATTTCATCTGTCCTGTCCAAAAATGTTGTCTTGTCACACTTCAAATGTCATTAGCAAATCAGGCAGCTTACACTACTACTGGATTGCTGGACCACTGCCTCAAAATGCATTTACTCAATCTTTGATCACTGTCTTTGACATGGACAGGGAAATAGAAATCACCGCCGAAATTACTCAGAAGTCAGGCTTCTCTTTTGTTTTTCTTCAACAAAACTTTGCAGATCCAGACTCATGTTCTGTGCCATTGTTTCTCATGTTATTTGTAAAATTTAGGGTAATTTCTAAGGAAAAATAGCCAGAGAGTTCACATGCAATAGCCCGCAAATTTCACTGGCTACCATCTCTTATTGAAAACCCCGTAAAGACAAAAGGATATAACTACAAAGGTGTTGCAAACTACTCTAACTATCCCAACTAAAAAATTGATGTTCTAAAAATACTGTTTATTCTAATGTACAATATCAACAAGAATACATCTATGTAAAAATGATAAAAAAGTTATAGACAAAAAGGGAAATGTGTCCCATACATTTCATGTAATATCTTAGATCTTAATGACTATGAATTAATGAATTATGATTTTTGAAAAGAACTTTTTAGGATTACCCTTCCACAACAAATCCCATGATGCAACACCCCTTACTCCCTCTGTTTGGCATATAATTTGCCTATGAAAGCATTTCTCTCCTAGCTTTCTAAGAATTTGCATCCTTTCTGTTCTTGACTTCCTTGTGTTATGGTGCTTAGGCAGGCCTTTATTTTGTTAATGCCATTAGAAGTGGTTCACTGCTATTCTGGACATAACAAGCCAAACCAAATTCCTCCAACTGTACATAGTCATCCAACCCAAACAGTCCACCTCTAAATACTGTTGAATGTCCGATGTTATACATTCAGGTGATACACATCTTCACAGGGGTGGAGCAATCCACAGATGGACAGCAGCTCCCTCTTCTTTTGCTCTTACTATGTTCTGAAATTCCATCTAGTTCCAATAATTATTATTGAACACTACATCTTCCTACCATGCAACTTTTTCTTTGATTTTGTATTGGCCTGATCTCATGCAGTAAATCAACCTACTCAAGAATCAATCCTTGAGTACATGTACATAAAAGTAAAGTAAAGCAACCATATTTAATGTTGATAACTCGTAACAGTAACTTTAACTACTGACAAACCTGAGGTTGACGGTGCGCTAATTTTACTCCCCCCTCTCCATCAGTGCTCTGTTTTACGGGTATTTAAAGCTACTTAGCTACAAGGAAAGGAAGGAGTCGAAACAAGGACGCCAGATCTGGGAATCAAACTCAGGACCTCTTGCACCAAGGCCGCACACTAACTGACTGTGCCATCCTCGTACTTCCAGTGAATCTTTTTCTGTAAGTATAATTCCTCCAAATGTGGCAATTTCCCCATTCTTCATAATAAGCACATCGCACTTATTCAAGCCAAATTCCATAACGATGACTTGAAACACAGCCTGTGTTTATCAGGGAGTCAATCTCACAGTCATCCTTCCCAAACAGCTTAAGATCATTGATAACTGTAAATGGTTATATATGTATGTTCAATCCAGGCTGCAGTCTGCTGGTATCCCAGGTACGTTCTCAGGACAGAGCTTCTGAATTGGGGCGGCAACTTCAGCAAATCAAGCAGGTGTCCCTGACCAGTTAATCAAGATGCTTGGGCAGTGGTCCACAGATGCCTATCAGCTCTATATCAGGACACATGTGGTGTCCCATGTTAGTGAGTGTGGTCGCAGCTTTACTGGTATGTGTGCTGCTTAGTGAAGCAGCTGCCGGTGAAGGAGTGTTGGTGCCTCAGGTTTGGTGATCTCAGGGCTCTGGATTCCAAGCCATGAGTCCCTTTGTCTCCAGCAGCTTTGCTTAGTCCAGAGGTCCTTTGGCTTGGCGTGGGGGCTCATGGTTGGGTAATGTGGGGATTGCTGGCTAGCCTCCAGTGGAAGCCCCTGGATACATCCCGGGTACCCAATCTCCATTTCGCGACGCAGTTGTTAACTTATTGATTCACTGTTATCTCCAAAGTTGTATTTCCTTTTTGCTTTCTGCAGTATTAATGACTATGGTATGAGACAGGTCAACAGCTGAGTGCTGATAAGCCATGACGCTGAAGGGCTGTATGCTCCAACATATCCCGATTTCTCCCAATACTTGTGCCATTGCAGTTAACACCATTTTCTACGACAATTTCTTGTGCATGTACCAACTAGTGAACATTGCGAGCTATTCCAGCATAAGTACCGTAAAAACCCGCAGATAAGAAATAATTGGGGTGCGGCTTATCTGTGGGAACATTTGAAAAAGGTGTTGTGAATTTCAATGCCAACTTCCGTATGTAAATGAATATTACACAAACCTACAAGGGAGTACTTGTCATTGCTTTTGTAAGTTTGTTGGCTCTTAAAAGAGCCGTTGTTCATGTAAGAGTAATATTACAGCGCTTACAGGCGTCTCTCCTAAAAGCATTAAACCATCTTCGTTAACAGATCCTTTAAGCCACAGTGTATGATCGCTTTTCTCCAACAGGAAAACGTCTCACTGCACGGAATTTCCATTCCCCCGTAAACCTGTTTGCAGCATTGACGACCGCCTGTAACTTCAACAGTAATCGATCCTCCACGAGCAAGAAAATACCATGCTATTCTCGAGTATTTGTGTGGTAGATGGCCCACTGTTTCTTCGCCGTTTAGCACTTTGATAGCAAATTTGTCAAACAAACACCAGTAGTCTTGTGTCAACTACTGGCGAACAAAATAAAGACCCTGTTACACTCGGCAATGTTTCATGCAGCTTATCGCTTTGTGTAACTCTTAAAACATCACGCTACTTTTGGTGTCCAGTTTTCCATTTTCGCGTCCGATCTAATGCTTGGTTACTAAGCTTTGAATATTCCGTTCACGTTCTTGTTGCGATGCAAAAATCTACGGAAACACTGTGTTGAATGAAGAAATTCCTTTCGACAAATACCAGAAAAAGATCAATGATACATGTAGGTCAAAGTTGGTAGAAACAATGTTCATTATATGTTAAAGTGCTAAAATTGTGAGTAAGACGTTTCAATGGTAATAGCGAGTTTACGTTCGATGAACAGTGGATGATAAAGAAAACTTCTCAAGACTTGACTTTGGATTTTGATTTCTTGCAAAAAAAAGCTTTTTTCCCAAAATTTGAGCTGCCAAATTCAGGGTGTGGCTTATCTGCGGGTGCGGCTTATCTGCAGGTTTTTTCGGTAATTCAAGCACCAATGAATTGAGAACTCATGAAACCATTCAGGTTTTGGTTTCTTCATGTTAATTAAGGTAATTATATATTATCATACCAATCAATAGCTTCAACATTAGCTGTAGACATGTTATGGGTTTCTTATCACTACTATTATTGTTATTTAATTAATTTGACAACTTACATTAATGTTGAGTTCCACATTTTTCCACTGGCAAAACCTGACATATCTATCACTGCAAAGAAATAGTAAAAATGTACCATGAACATTAAAGAACTGGTGTTTTTTACCATTCGCTTGAAATTGTAACATGTTACAGTGTACCAACGAACTGAAACTACGTGGGGTCCAGTGATATGAACTATCCTAAAAAAGCAGGCAACACAATAATAAATATTTTTTTGAAGGGCTAAATGTAAACCCAAAGTATTAAGAGGCTTTTTTGCACATTTAGAATAATTTTTTCCACTAGCTGGCAGCCAAAACCGGTGCCATACTTTGCATAAAATTGATGGTTATGTGGCAAACAACGAAGAGATAAGAAATTCAATTGTTTTCTATTTTTACCTTGTACCTTTCAGTCTTTGGCTACACTGAACTTGCAAAATTTCATTGCAGAAGTTGTATTCAGGTACCATTCACTACTTGAAATGTGTCCTTACTTAATTAAAAAAGTAGCTCAAAATGTGATGAAAAGAGCCCTTCAATGAAGCACCAAACTGCTGAAAACAACTTTAAAAAAATGTGTAGCTCAATGCCTGACCAAGACAACGAAGCACTTTACGATAATAATTTTAATTTTTTTGCTTGAATCTTGCACCAACCCTGCACCCTGGACAAACAAAGGCTAACAAAAGCATTAGACAAAATGCATACAGAAACTGATCAGCACAAGACTCACCTTTTCAAAAATTTTTGGAATATTGAGCCTCTCAGACTATCTCTGATTTCCAACTTATATGGCTACAAGAGTAAATAATTTGTCATAATTTTTAATTTATTATTGCATGAAAAACTGTGATGCAAACAATATTGGCCATCGGGAATTAATTGATACGCGTGCCAAAATCTACATGTTGCAGGTCATTTTGTTCCTTAGGTAAATTTGCAACCAAACTAGGTCAACTTGTTTCAACTTAGGTCAGTTTGGGGTAAGTACACAACAGAGGTTGCAGGTCATTGATTTACGAATACAGAAACCCTAACCCTACAAATGCTAACATTAAATGAATGAAGGGGGTAGTTTCTAAAGAAACTGTGGTGCTACGTCGGTGGGGAAGTAGTATACAAAAATTTGGTTTTATCAACGGAGTTGATTATTAATGTTAATTGACCACCATACAGAGATTCTAAAAGCTGACATTTTGAGCATTAGCCCTGGCCTTTGTCAGAGTGAATCCAAATTCGCTCTGAAGAAGGGCTAACGCTCGAAACGTCAGCTGAAGAAAACGCGCCATTTCATTCGCAATATGAAAGTTCGTAAGCAGTTTCCACACATTTTTCAGCAATGAGCCGATTAGTATTTATCAAGAAATCACCAAAGAAAGCCTTGCATCTTTCAAATCAAGTATTTTGCACCCTTTGAAAATCAAGTCAAAAATGTTAAATATAGAGTAGGTGAGAATAGACTCACACATCTCATTATATTATATCAAGATCCATCACCTGACAGTTTTGCCCAACTACTATACTTTACAGGGGAGCAGGTGTTAAAAAAATTATCAGAATGAACATGTGGTATATTTTACCTCAAACAATGTAGAGGTTAGTTCTTTTGATCTTATTGCCTCTCGCACTTGCGTCTCAGCTTGAGCAGAGAAGGACTGAAATAAATAATAATCTTCAGAATGGTTACATAGGCTCAGTGTTAACCCTAATTATAGGAGATCACAATGTATTATTTCCCTATTCTCAGAGGGATAGCAAATGCTAGATTAAAGTATGTTATGTTCAAGTACAATAGGACACCACTTTCTACGTGTAAATTAAATTCAGCCTCCTTCTTTGTGACAAGTGATTGAACAAAGTCTTTCAAATGTAAAACAGACTATCCACCAAATGCAATGTCCCAGGTACATGAAATGGAAATCTCATAACAGTCATAACAGGCCCACTAGAAATCAATACAGGTGTGTACATACATATGCATATACATGTACATATTCCTTAATCTGTTTCTGACCCAATTTAAGAGCCACCTCTTTTCTGCTTTAAGTAAGACTGAAGAGGGAATCAGAAATGGCGTCATCAGCTTTTGATAAAGCACTTACATGTGAACGAGCTAAAAGCTCAGTCATAATGTGATTGTCATAAATTTCCTTTGCCATCACCAATCGTTCATCTGCAAACTGAAGTTTCTCATACTCTTTGATCTGTACAGGTTAGAATGTATAATATTATTTGTGAATGCCTGGTTAGAAACAAGGACATGATATGCAGCAGCAACTTTACAATAAAATACAGTAAAACAGCCCTCTCAAAATATTTTTGGGGAGCAGATCATAACGAATTAGTGGAGACAGTTTGGTGCTACAGGCACCCAAGTGAGTGCCCAAAGGATGCAGGCTTCTAGGGGGGTCTGGGGGCATGCTCCCCTAGGGAATTTTTTAAATTTAGACACTCACCAGATGCAGTTTAGTGCAATCTGGGGGATTTAAAGAGAAGAAATTTCACAAATGGAATTGACACTTGCATGGAGTCTGATAAGAAATACTGGAATGTTAGTTAAATAAACACTTCATGTGCGCGACACAAAAAATTATTGGGGATGCGAATTTGTATGTCAAACAAGCTTTTTTCAAGCTTTTATAATATCTCCAGTGACTTTACGTTCAAGCTAAAAATGTGCTGTATCTCACATTTTCTGAATGGAAGGAGACGGTCAAGCGTTCTGAGGAGGCGGCTCATTGAGCCGTCGACCGGCCAGTTTTGAGAAGGATGAGTAAAAGAAATGATATACAGACTGAATCATATACATTACAACAATATCCACTTCACATGTGTGTATACATATACACATGTACTTCGTCTGGAGCATCATGCTTAGTTTGCAAAATGAATTGTGCAAACCTAAAATCTAGCACTGGTCCCCAATCATACTCAAAACAATCAAAGTCAGAGTAAAAGCTTTCAAGTGTCAGCATTTGGGGGATTTGATCCTCTATTTATTTTCTTTTTTTTTTTTTTTCACTAAGAGAAAGGACTGAAGAGTTGGATATAAATCTGAATTCAAATGCAGTAGGGCTGCATGTACCATTTGCACGTCCTTTCCTTTCCATTATACTGTTACAGTAATATTAGTACTTTATAAAGATGTTTCTTAATTCTAGCGTTTGATTTGTATGTCACATGTTTAGCAGACACTTCTTAAAAAAATGCAGCCCACAAAAATTATTATATCTTCTAAAGAAAATATTATATGATTCAGTTTCAATACAAATCTCTCTACCAGCATACATGTATTATCCCCTATCTTTATTGGTTTTTCATTCCTTATGGAGAATCATACTAATGAGTAGCTTGCTTAACAGCCCAACCCTTTCTTCATTATTCTTCTAACAGATTTGAGTTTCCATCACTATAAATATTACACATTAGTTGTCAGCTTGACAAGATCATCAGCTCCGTCTAAAATGAGTCACACAAGCTGTGTTTCAGTCACAGATAGCTTTAAGCGGAAGAGACAACACCAAGTCAATAACAAAACATTTTGTTTCTTGTGTAATACTGTATCTGTACTTTAGAAGTAATTTTACAAGGAATACAAGACCGCAAAAAATTGCTTATTTTTTTTAAAAACTTAAGAACTGGATTAGAAATTTAAATGAACAAATGAATAATTATTATATGTGAAGTAGTGGCTGGAGTTCGCATTTGTACACATGTCTGCAAATTTTAATAAATTTTCTTTCCCTAAAATCTGGCTAACACAAGCCAACATAACATTCACGTGTTTTACAAAAATCCACCAAAACACAAACCAAACCGTTAATGTGCACTATGAAAAAAAAAATTCAAGCACTTGCAATTTATGCTAAGTAAACTTGATAGAATCCTTACTGATCTCCATCGAAAAACAATATTTGGAAGAAAACTGAGTCTATTTTTATTATCTCAAAAATATGAACAAACCAAACCAAAAAGAAAACATAAATGTGAGATAACGTAGAAGGCTTCCTCTATTGAGCATGGCAAATGTTTTTATTACACACAAACCTTGCATCTTTTTATTATACAAAAGCACAAGGATGTTCTTGGTTAACTTTAGACTAAACAATCACATTTAACAAATTACCCTACAACATAAATCTGTCTGATAAAATTTGATCACAAGTATTAATTTCCTCAAAAACAGAAGTCCCTGACTTATTGGAAATGAATTCATGCCACCATTAGCATTCTATATGCAAAAAAAAAAATAATTATCATATGAATCCGCTTAAAGCAAGGAGTTTGTTAGGTACGTTCATTAATTATTTACCATTAAAGACTTGACTTTGCAAAAAACAACATTTTCCTCGAGAAGTGTGAATAAATCGACTTCAGTATACCCAAACACATAGGCATACCGCAAGTCGGGGTGATAGATAAAATCATAATTTTTTCAAACTTTTTTTTTTTCAAGATCTTCACCACTTTTTTTAAGTGAAACCACAGCAAACTCCATGGGAAATTCAAATGAAAACAACTTTTTATGGTTTTCATCGTACGTGGCTTTGTTTTGCTTATTTTTTTCTGACAAGCTGGGACGGTTTGTCGACCAGCGAAAAAATAAAATAAGATGAAATAACGCGCCTTTGCGGTTTCGAAGGGGAAAAAATGTACAGTTGATTTCCAAGGGATTTAGAGTTCACTAGTAAGAGCGCTACAGCGTACGACAATGAACGTACTAAATTTATATGCTGTGAGCGCTAAAATTCTTTCAAAGCACACCGACCTTCCTCTAACTAAGCTTGTTTAAAAACTGTTCCCGTACGTCATATTTCAATATGCAATAACTGAACGGACTGGGTGTCAATTTCAACGGTGCTTGTTCAAAACTTCGAAAAAAAAAACAATGGATATTTCAATCGATTTTAGTGAAATTTCTCCACCGGTAAAAATCACAAATCGAAAAGATAACGCCCCATTACTTATTTTATAACTTAACAGATTCTACAATTTATTATTCGCACGATAATCCTACCGATGATTGGTATAGCGCGAAATGACATTGTATATAAACTTCGGGTACGTTTAGCCGAAAATACTAAACTTCCTACTCTCCCAGGACTACATTGCAGACTACATTGCAGGACAGAGAATCTTTTCATTTGAAAACAATTGATAGGAAGTTGGTTGATTGTGTAGTTTGCGGTCTTTAACGTGTCCATCACTAATATACTTGTGCCTGTACCACACCAATCTACACTACCTTGCCATCTTCTCTTCGAATTCGTTGATCGCTACACAAATAGTACAAAATCACCTCCAATGTACATTTCCAAGGGGAAAGATAAAGCTACTTTTATCAGACAACCGAGAAAGAAGGAAGTCGATAATCAGGCTATAAATTACAACTCGTTCAAAGTTTATCCTGGATTTGTGAATTGTAGCAATAAGTTGTGTTATTGGCATTAATTTGAACCCAGCCCCAGCCAAGCTATTTGAGGAAATTCTCTGACGACTAGCGATCATATTCTTCCTGCTACTCTTCGTGTTGGGCTTGCACAATTCGAATCCAGCCATTATTATTATATTACACTCAAACGAAGACTGCTTGCTGCATGAAGTTGCGAATACATAAAGGTAAATAAATAAATTAATGTATAAATATAAAGGCTCGTTCACTCACCTTTTCGTAAAATGCCAGCTGAGGAACTGGTTCGTCGCATTGTGTTTCGCAAAAGTCTTTAAAAACTAGGTAACCTTGAAAATAAAGCAAACGATTACACCCATCAGGTATTGTTTCCTAGGTCATTTAAAACCAAAGACTCCAATGCTTGTCTTGTGGAAATAAAGACTACGGTCCCTCGAGCAAGAAACCGTATTCATACGCAACTACAGCTGAACAATGCATTATCGTTTGGAAACAAATCACTCACCTATCGTTTGATCGAATATTTTGTCGAATTGTACCTCTCCTCTTTCGCTTAAATACTTGTGCATGACATGATAAACACTGGGAATGAAAAAGCAACAAAGCTCTCGATGGAACAAAGCTAAAACCTTTGGTTAACAAAACTCAATCCAGGGCACATAAATTAGAACGGATCGCGCTGATCTACGTACGATGGATCAGGCAAGATTATCTTCTTGCTTGCTCGAGCTGCTGGCGTGGATTTCGATTTTTCCATCGCCATTAGATAGGAAACATCAGCCAAAACCGCCTCTAGGTCCGCCATCTTGGCTTGGCAGCTTGGTTTATGTTGCAAATTTCGTCTCGGCGATGAACATTTCGAGCCCTTCAGTGCAGTTTGTTGTCTGCTGATTGGTCAAAGCTAATTCGTCACGTGGCTATACATTATGGTGGTTCATCAGATTCGCCAAGAGCAAGCGGACAGAAGTCAATTAGGCTTTTGCATTTGAGTCTTGACATTACCTTGGTTGTGTGACTGTCCTTTCACATTTTATTTCATAGATTAATTTTGATTTTCCTATGCAAAATTGTGTTTCAGAGAAAATCCAGACGAACACAAGACAAAGCGAGCGAGGTTTAAAAACTCTTGAGAATGTTTGAATGTTTGTTTTGGTGATATAGGTGGTGAAAAGTCATTCCTGTAATTCATTTTCTCTGATATTGGCTTTGTCGAAAAGACGTTAAATCTGCCATAAATTTCGTTACCCAGTTGACTCTATACTTCATTTTATTTGTGTTGATCCTATTTTTTTACGTGGTACTGTCTTGCCAACTCCGTTATTAAGATGCCTTGACTAGAAATCATGATCCTTGGCTGTCCATGAGTGGGATAAACGTTTGTTTTGATGGTGTAAAGTTATATTATTTTTTTCAAAATGAGTTGATATTAGCTGTCGCAGGTTTCTTTTTCGAAGGCACGCGCTTGTGCAAACCGCGCTTATTTTCTAACATGCGCGGGCGATGTTAAAGTGGGATTATTCAAAGAGCAAGGCAAATTATCAGCGCCTTCTTTCCGTGCATTCATTTTCCAAACCGGGCAAATAAAAAGTTGTCACAGACGTCACCGCCTCTAAGAACGGGAAGTTTACTTAAGTGTAAATGCCTTTATTGGGGCTGCAAATTCAATTACCCTCAGATTGGAATCGGTCCGTAGTTTCCTTTCAATTTTTGTCGACTATCTCAATTTTCAACTTTTTACTGAATTTAACATTTTAAGTCTTATAACCAGATAACAATTTCCTTAAGGCGCCTTGCATTTTTTTTCCGATGCATCCTACCTGATGTCATAGGAAGAAAGAAAGTTCTATCTGATACTTCAGTTTGACAGCCTCTCAGTGCTCACATTTGATGTAGGCCGAGCTTGAGTATTCCTAACTCGAAGTTGAAAGACAGCTGGAAAGAAACATCTGAAACTTACTTATTATTATCAAGTGCAGAAAAAGGCAATTTGCAATGGGTGAAGCGACGCAAACCATATCAATATTTTCCCGCAATTCAATTGTTCCAATAAACTGTATAGTAATTTTCTCCAATAACGCTGTCTGGAGTAAGGAAATCAGTAAACTGTGAAATTTAGAGGTACGCACGTGCATAAATATGTCAAATATATTTACCCTTCGGCATTGTTTGGGCAAAAAAAGTCCATTTGGTAAACGAGGCTCGGAATAACATAGCTACAGATGTAATATACATATATGAGAAATTTAGGCACGTTAATAATTGTCCTTAATCATTTTACGAGGGACAAATGACTTCATGAAAGCGTGGTGAGCCGCTGTCATTATCTTCAGTGCACGTGGTTCGTTTCTTCAATAGCGGTATTTACTTTTCAGCATCACGAACTGTTCAGTAAAACTGAGAACATCGAAATGAATCCAAAAAATTTTGCTGAATCCATAGGTCAGGCTATCTAGACCGGCAGACTTCCAACATTTGTTTGGAAGTATCTTGTCACAGGTGATAAGGAAAATGGAACTTCTTAAAGATGTTTAACGACATCCTTCGAGCCGGTTGATATTGTCTGTTCTTTCCGCCTACAAATTAGTTTTTGCGTCAGAAAGAATTAGAACTTGAAGAAACTCGAAAATCACATGATTGGTCTCAAACCCGGCCAATCCCACAAAATGACTAGCTAAAAACAATCATTTCCTGTTTCAATGCGACCATGCCTATCAATAATATTGACCCTGAACCCGGCGAGCAGTGATAGAAGTTCAACTATTTCTTTTTTTAATCAGTGACATAGACAAAGCTTGGCTTAATAAAGTCAATTAAGTTCATTTGGGTACCAATCGTATGTAGCGTGATTCGATATGATCGCCTTGCAAGGACATACCTCGATTTCTTAATTTCCTTCCTTTAAAAACCTTTCCTTGAGTTCCACTTGTCTTTTCATCAACTGGTCTTAGAATTTGTGAAAATTGACGATCGTATTTTTAAAGTTTTGTGTAGCATCCTACAAGCTATCTTGACGGTCAATTTTATACTCTTGTATTATCCTCTCAAGGCGTGCAGTGTGACCTATGACGCTCTTTAATTTGGCCTGGGAGGGATCGAGTGAACGTGCCAGACTGAGCTATGCTCGTGCAGTTTGTCATCGCCGCCCATTGTAGATCATAGCTAATCTTCTTTAATCCTTGAATCCTTGATTAGTGCAAAGACAAGTGGACTACCTCTTCCTTCAAAATCTGTTTCAGGGCATACTTATGGGTTTCTTTGCCTTGTCAAGTGTGCGTTTCCCTGCACTTTAGTATGACCAGTCTTGTTGTTAGGTGTAAGATGATGACCTATTGGTAAGATGCCCTATCAAAGCTTTCACTAAACCTCTCTTTTAATACAGCCAGCCTCTAATACCTGGGCTTCTGTCTGTCCGATCATGATGTTAATGATCAGTTTCATCCACGGTTCATCATTTTTGGTTCATTCATATTTCTTTGGCTACTAAACATCACCAGCACGAATAGCCTTACTTCTCTCGATCTCCGTTCAGCTACAAATTGTTTTTTTCGAATTCTAAACAAGGGCGCCACTACCAATTATCACTTCCATAAATAGGGTTTTCTAATTGCTTTTTCTATATGACCGATGAAGACGGCTTAAGAAATTAATTCCTCCAAATGGATTAAGGATCATACAAAGCGTCGATGCTTCAACTTAATGGGAACCCGGCAACAAAAGGAGAAAACCACGTCAATCTAGGATTGTGCTGACAAAAATCGGAAAATATCAGTGAAGGTTACTGGAGTTCTCTTCCCATTTTCTCCGTCAAGGTTCATGAGGTCAATTCAATGTGTTTATATGCCTTTCTACATCTTGACTTTAACTCCCTGTGACGAAGGGTAAACCGGCTCGAAACGAGTCAGTTATTAATCTGCCCTTGGTTGTCAAATTGGACCTATCACTCCTGCTGTAAATACATACGTAGTTGTGAATGCGGGGAAATAGAAGAAAAGAAATTGATTTAATAATTAAGTCTTTATGACCACATTTAACGAGGCACGGTATGAACCAGTGGCTTGGACGAAGGACTTAGTAGGCAGACGGTTCCAATTTTTCTAAGATCCCGCAAGTGCAAAACAGAAATTCAACTGATAAACGTTTGTGAAATAGACTAAGAGCCGCTTCCTTTCGGTGTGTTTTCTTGCTTTTAATCGATTCATTCTATACATGTCCCCACAAACATAAATTCATTCAGTAAACGTGCATCTGTTGTTTATTTTTGTTCTAGAAGAGCTACGCGTGCCCAACAGGTGGAAAATAAAACAATCCCAATACCCCGATATCTTTAAAAAGAAGTGGTCACGATGTCCCGTAGATATTTTGCCTCACCATTAACAATTCTCCTAAGATGGTATATCATGATGACATTTACAAAAGCAATGTTGCATCCCAGAGAATCCGAAACACGCCAAGTAAAATCTTTAGACGGAATGTGGGATTTTCGAGCGGATATTTTCTCGTCGGGGTTTGAAGAGATGTGGTATTCTATGCCATTGGCGCAGGTAATTATGTTCGCTTTAGATTGACAGAAAAACACGTCAATGTCCATTTTACCGTGATCTTTCGCTAATTATAAATATTACATATGTTAATCAGTGCAATTTCGAAGCATTTGGCTGACGGCTCTCTACGCATCTTCCTCGCTTTTTTCTATAGTTCGATGTAATTACTGTTTTTTCTTGTTTTCCTCCGTCTTGTGATCACTTTTTTGTTAGTATTGAAATAGTGCAAATGAAACTGAGAATCTTGAATCCGACACTGAGTTTGAAACGACGATCAGTTCGGTGAAACGTTTTAAAAACTGTGGAAGTCGTAAGGAAATGAAATTGAACTACAAACAAATGACGTTTTGACAGCTGTTTACAATTTTCAAGTGTGTTTTGATACCCATTCTGAGTTTGCTTTTATTTAACACTTTAACTAGAATTAAGGAATTTTCAGTGAACCGTTTTATGACTTCTATTCATGTGATGTTTGTCTTGTAATAATAATTTGCATTTAGTTTAACTTGTATATCCTGTTGCCTCTCAAGGAAAATGTGCTTTATTCGATTTCAACTAATGACCACGACTACAAACGAAATGTATTCACTAACGGCAGGTGAAAGAGGACACACCCCTCGCACAACAAAAATTGTGCTGAAATCGCTAAACCTCGTTTTTTTTTTTTTTTCATACCAATGCATGAATAGAACACATTCCTTGAACGCCTCTTTTCAGCTCAACAAGCAACCGAATAATCGCTTTAATAACAGATTTTTAAGTCTACAATAGGTGGAACGATACGCCCAGCCTCCTTTCTGAAAAAAAGAAAAATATTATCTTCCCGATTTCTCGCTCTTCAGTGTGGCCTGTCTGTGCTTTGTTTGAAGAGAAAGATTACTTAAACGCACTTCTCACTGAGCCATCCTCCTGTTAGTCGCCGTTAAGCGGATTAGGACATTCTGATCTTCGGAACTCGCCGACTTCGATATTTAGTTTGAATTGTTCGGCAACGTAACTTACTGAAAGATCTCTATGGCTTCACAGCAAAGAATGGGAGAGTTTGAAGGCATCTTCGAGCTTTACGTTGGATTCTTACCTCGACTTCAAGCGTCAGTATTCAACTGTGGAAGGGTAACTCCCACTCGTAGTTTAGCATCTTTATCTCCACAAGACCTCCAATCATTACTGGTATTCTACTAAATGCCAACCAATTACATGAAATACGACTAAGCGACTAAGGTGTGATTAATAGTCTAATTTTTCAACCTGTTTGACCCTTTTAAACGTCTGATCACAGTTAATCGGTTTATTCTTAGTCACCGATTTAAGAGGATGAAAGGGCTGATGGATAACAGACATCTCTAGAATAAGACCCAAGACATTCATTTAAATTGAAAATTTACCTTTTCCCGAAGGTTTTCGTCACTATCCCCTGTATCCGTCAGTTTGCCGATTAACTCCAAAAGACACTAGCTGATGTATTCAGGAAATGAACTTGGATCAACGGTTGTTAGAATAAGATTTAAATCGCTGTTTTGTGTTCAGTTTTCCATACGACGTTTGATTTGGTCATTTGGCGACGCAGATCTCCTGACCTGCTTCTGCTCATTAATTTCTATTGTTTTAGCGACCTTCTGGTCGGTTTTCAACATCGCTTATCAACAAAATTGAACGGATGTGAAGCAAATGTTGAAGTCGTTGCCGGGGCCGTTAGTTCATGGGAGGGGGGGGGGGGGGGTGGGGGGGCTCTTCACCATCTTGCTCTTGCTGAATAAGGTCGCGTAACGTTTTTTTTACTGATTCGTTTCGTTTTCGCAAATTGAATGAACCTGGTAGACTTATAGGCGGGCATGTGGCAAGAGAAGATTTTTGTCTTTTCCCGTATGGAAGTATTCAAATACTTCTCAAATCCAAGCCAGACAACTGAGACATTCTTTTGCGATCATCCAGGTAAGCAAGGTGCAAGAACAAAGCCAAGTAAAAGGTTGATTCGCCGCGAACCGGTTTTTCTACTACCAAAAAAATGGAACATTCGTTGAGCTACTCTGATTGAAAGCCCATTTCCACCTTTGATAAAAGGTGATCGTTTGTTTTTGTTTTTGTTTTTGAATAGCGTATTCAGATTGGCTAACTATTTTTGTAGCGCGAATTTCTGTAATTTCGTGACACATGAAATTTATGCGCGACATTCAGTGGATTCAGGGTAGAAATGGGCCTTAAAAATCTCCCATCAAAAATCAGCTCTCCTGGCAAATGGTCCGCTGAGGTTGACCGCACGGATTTATCAAGAAACGCATGCGCACGTGCACGTAATTATACATGTATACATGTATGCAAAGAGAGTCACAAACTGTTCCTTTTCTCTTTAATTCCCTCGACTTCAATATCACCAAGAGTGAATAAGATAAAGGTTGTTTACCATTTACCACAAAAATCCGGAAATTTAGGTTGGAATGTAAATGGTAAGCCTATTTTGGTCTTCCCAAACGGAAAATTTCCGGAGAAAACGGTATTTCTCAAAATGTAGTCCAACATTCCCAAACGGAATTTTCCAAACGGAAAACGTGTTTATCATTTGCATAGCCTCGTGATTTTGCCTCCCTCCAGACCCTCTCGGTAACCTTGAACGATTTGCTTACCATTTGAACAAACCTAGTACCAACCGGTTTTAGCCTGCGTCACAGACAGACAAAACCGCCGGTATCCGGCTGCAACGCAGGCTAACCGGTTTCTGCGCGTAAATGGTAAACAACCAAAGTGTTCATCTATCACTTTGTCACAAATGGATTTATTTTTAGAGACACTTTGCGCGCGAAACGAACACGCGTGATTGCCTCTGCCATGTTTTTTTCGGGGACACGACAACTGATTTTTGCGGGAACGGGTATTCTAATAGACTCATTTGTGACGGTGCTGGGGAGCCTACCCATGCCATAACAACATTCTTATCTAATTCACTCTTGATATCACTGGTGTCTGGGAATACGGCCAAATTAACGTCACATAGTATCCCATGAGGTCTGCTCCTCGAGTGAAGATTAACAGCTGTATTTTCCCTAATCTCAAGATAATGCTGCTCGGAAAACAGTTTCTTGTGAAAAGATGGACAAAATGGAAAATCTTAAAAAGGGCCTTAAAATCTCAGTAGGTTCTTATAGGCAAGTTTTCACTGTGTGACGAGACACGGACAAGAGTACAACCAGATCAGGGCAAGGCGCTGATCGCACAATGCTAAGGGGCCTAACTATTGGTGCTAAGTAGCCACAACTAGTTGCAAAAATACTTGCGGCACTGTACTTTATTTGGACTTTCCATCTCCATCCCTGAAATCAAAGTTGTTCTTAGCAATGAAAGACCATGTTCAAAACGGGCACAAACAACTTTGAATTGGGGGGGGGGGGGGGTTCTTGTTCAATCACTTCAACCCAGAAAAATGCAAGCATTGTAGGTGATATGTTAAACCTCATATTTCAAAGTAGGCTTTCATTTTGTAACATAAAGTCAAAATTAAATCTGAAAACTCAAGAAACACACCGACGAGCGCATTAATTTCGCAATATTTGAAATGTCATAAACATTAAGATTGCTTATTAATTGTCACCCTAAGTTATCTGAATTCTTCTTTTACTTTTGCTGACTTCAGAAGTCGAAGAGGCCAGATGTAAAATATGTCACTGCTGACCTAATAGTAGAAAACTCGCATACAATTTCCGTTCTCTTCTGTGGTCCACTTAAAATATACCACATTTTATGTCAAAAAGTGTTAATTAATAAAGCGGTTAATGACATCATCGCCTTACCACATATTTATTCTATTTCTTACAAATTCTTGGTTTGCGTTTACGTCATTAGACGGCCATGGTGTACAAAACAGAAGCAAAAGATCGCTAGCGTTTTGCATAACAATAGAGTCAAATTTCCCAAAAGACGTTTTCGCTATTGTTCAGTACACCAACATAGACGCCAATGACGTCAGGTGCAAACCAATGAAAGAGTCCACAATTTCTAGTAGTACCCAGACTGAGTTCAAGTAGAAGTCTGTCTGAAAGCTGCAAATCGTTTATTGATTAAGTTCTGTTTTTCCTTCTTGATGAAGGTTGGAGATATCCTGTCCATGCCGGTTCCATCCAGCTATAATGACATCACTGAGGAGCGCTGGCTCAGGGACTTTATTGGTTGGGTCTGGTACGAGAAACAGTTTTACGTGCCTCCTTCCTGGCTGGCAAATAAGAAACGAGTTACCCTGCGCTTTGAGAGCGTATTTTACAGGTGCAAAGTGGTAAGTCTTCCCTAGATCAATAGGGACCTTTAGATTCTGAGACAAGGACGAGCTCGAGAACGAGTACGAGATTTGACTGCCCGTTTTTAGCGAAAATTTATAACCCGTATGATTAATCTTACTCTTTGTTAGCAGGATAGGTTGCTCAGTTATTCTTATTGCTGGTAAATGAGCCTTTGTACTGATCGAAAAATGCCAAAACTGCTACCGTGTTGTTGACTTGTTTTGACACGAAGACATTTTTGCAAGAAAAACCTTAAATAACAATGACCACAACCAGATTTTCTGAGCCCGCGAGACTGAGCACCCCCCTGCAAACCATTGTTTTAAAGAAAACCGCTGGTCAGCAATCTGGTTCTGGTCATTGCTGTCTAAGGTCTTCCTTTTTGCAAAGCTTCGTACTAAAATGACGACGGTATCAAGTTTTTCCCCGCAAAAATGACGCTAATTTGCGCGCGCTCACTGTTGTTCTATGAGAAAATTTCATACTCGTAGTCGTTCTCGTCCTAGAATCAAAAGCTCTTTATTAGGTAGCTTAAGCACGCGCGTTTTTGAGACGCGGACAGCAATCGGAAGTGAGCCGTTTTCCCTTTTAAACTTGTCTTCACACAACCACATTAACATTGCCACGTATCTTTTCTCCATTAGAGATGATTACTGTAAAAATCACCACTGTCCTGGGACGCGAAATGTTTTCTTTCGGTTGCCGTCCGCGTCTCAACCATGACGGGGAGGATCTTCGGGTTCTTTTAACAAAATCTCACATTGCAATCTACCCGAAACTGGATTGATCTGGCTGGAATAACTGGAAAAAAAAATTGATACCGTGGCCACCGGATGATAACAGTAAACACCCGCATGTGAGAACAAGTGGATTAAGAACATCAGGATGAAATTTGGCCAATAAGGCTCCATCTAAACAAGAACAAATTCAGCCGGCCTGATATATAAAACATGTGCTTAATATAAAGGAAAAGGGGATTACAATAAGGTAACAATACAGTGCAGTAACTCATAACAAAGTACTACGGTGTTAAGGACCATTACAAACTCTAAAAGCGATTAGAAAAAAGCATTGTATGTTAATTAAACCTCTAGTAATATATATTTGAAGTATTTCTGAAACCAATTTTAAGAAAAATTTTAAAAACACTTTAAGGCTGATTTCTGACTAAGCACCCCGTAAATAAGAAGACGATGAGCCTGAAACCTGAAATCAGTGTTGTTACATGCGGGTGTTTACTGTGTCTCTTTATTGGAATTAAAACAACGTGCGCAACTTACTCGACATTTAATTTCCTCAGTGTGGTGGACCACAGCCTTTGAACCTCTTCGTAAACCGAGGGGTTGTGAGTCGGAAAACGACGACGGTAAAAATCAAGGGCAATTCGGGACTGGAAAATGTTTATTAGAGGAGGGGAGATGAGCCCTTTGCGATATAGGACGATTTCTTTTTGTCAGAAATTGCCGGTAAGATCGGTCAATTTGCGAAGAAAATGCAACAATTTGAAGGAAAACTCAGTGCACGATAATCCCTCGCATTCTTCTGGAGAAATATGTATCATCTTCAAAGTGTGTTAATTTAAAGACGTTTTAAGAGTTAAGTCCTTCCAAATGCCCTGTCCGGCCGGTCGGTTATGCCAAATGGAAAGCGTTCTTAATCTCGTTCCAGAACAAATTAATTATACAAACTGATTGGACTGAAATTTTTTGCTAATTTTTTTAGCTCGATTTTGCCGGTGCATGGCAGATATTCTTAGCCTCGGTACCCTATGGAGTTAGCAGTCAATTTACCTGACGGTACTTTTGCATGGTAATTAAATCCTTTACTGTTGTCTTTTCAGTTGACATTTTGTTTTAATCACCTGATGTAAAAGTTCTAATCTTGCAAGGTTTCAATTAAAAGCTATGCATAAGGGCAAACTGGTGTGTTTTAGGGGGACACTGTACAAAAGCCCCCACACCCCCCTCCTACTGCAAAGTTCAGTGAGATTGTGAGACTGCCTTCTCGCTAAGAAATTCATGTCCATTGATGTAACAAATCATCCTCCCTTCTCATCCCAATGCTAAAAGAGTACTTTATCTGAAACCGAATTTTCAACAAATTGAATAACTTTGTGATAGAGCGAATTTCAATCGAGTGTCGTAAAACCAAAACCAAAGTAATTGCTTTGACCAATCAAAAAGGACGGAGACAATCCAGTAAACCAATCAAAACTCGAAGTAATTACACGTGGCCGACACAAAGCGCGGGAAAATGTACACGCGCGAGCCAAGATTGGTTTTGGTTTCACTTGTGATTGGTTGAAAAAGTGGCGCGAGAACTTTGAACCAATCACCGAGTAAAGTAATCATAAACCAAAGTAATTCGCCAATTACTTTCGACACTTAATTGAAAACCGCTCTATCTATAAATTAATAAGTTAAAAACAGCATGAATTGAAGCCACGTGCACCTTTAAAGAAACCGTTGAAGCCATCTCAATTTTTTAGGTTTGTTAAAGGGAAAAAGTGCGTAAATTGTCGAGATATGTGCGAGGATCACTTCAGTATTTCGTCTGTAACTAGCACTTCAAATACATACATTTAAAACAACTCTGTCCGTGTTACACGCCATTCTGTTCCGGACTTGTCGCTTTCATTAGCAGCATTAACTGATTCTTAATTGCGAACCACTGGGGCAACAAGCAACATTTAGCTTTTCGTGTTCGTAGTTCTTCATGGGCCTTGTGTATTAGAGAAATGGTGCTGCAGAAGGCTAAATACGTATTACTCATTACATTGCATAGACACTTAGTTACGTGAATAGGTTACAGCGGCAACGTCAACTCTGTTGTGATCTGGCCATGAAAGACCTCTTCAGCTCCCGTAAGCAACTAAACTGTTCAGATTGTGACAGATAAAGGGAGAACATTTATTTCATCTTTTTCATTCCTGTTACTGTGCATATGTAATAACTGAATACAAAACCTCCCGGAGAGCGGTCGCGGGTTGAAACAACTAAGCTAAGACGCCAGTCAATAGTCCTTGTGCATAATGAAGTCATATGCTCAATAATTCACCACCAAACCTAGTGTGCACAAAATTGTTCACATCATCTGGACGTGCAATACTGATCGTCCGTGGGTTTCCTTTACAAGTTTGTTCCTCTAGGATTCAGCTCAAGCTAAAATTTACAAGTTTCTAAACAAAGTTTGATTTTCTAATTCGAGGCTTGGTGGTGAAATCAGCTAGTCAGACGTCATCACGCATAAGCGTCATTGAGGCATATTATAACTATCTTGTGTGTTCGCTTTATTCAATATCTAATTTTTGACGTCTTTTATATACGCATTGAACTTTTCTTTGTTGAATTTTATTGTCTTACTGTGCCCACATTACCTGCCCAGATTAGCTGTGCTCTTTGTGGGTATTGTGTTAGCATGTAAACAAAATGTTAAAGATTGATTGATTGAATGATTGATACATTGAACAAAGCACAATAATTGTATTTGCATTGTCAACGTTAATTTAATAACTTTGTTTCCTTGGTAGTCGTGTTTTTTGTGAGCACGTTTTTATGAGTAATGGAATGATTTTTTTTTTTTTGTATTTAGGCAGTAATGGAATGATAATCTATCTTGAAACAGACCAGTATTCAAGACCCATGCGCTGCTCTTAATGGTGGTAAATCAGTTTCTCATATCGAAAATGAAAGGATGAATAGAAATTTGACCAGCCAATTGTTTGAAATGCGCATTACATGTTCTTGTTTGTTTAAAGATTCTTTGCAAAGGTGCAATCTGCAGGCTACGATGATAGTTCGCTTGTATCTAAGTCTGATTCACCCATAATCAAATCCTCAGATATGTTTTGCCCAGAGCTACAGTCATTTCGCGCAGACCTAAGTTTGCTTCGACCACGGCATACTCCGTTTTGTTCACTTCCCATTTCACGAAGCCCAAAGCCACACCCATTTTGTTCATACCCGTATTTGTCTTGACCCTATCTTTGTCCGCTTCGCCCACAACATGAAACTTTTGTCCATATCCAAATCTGTTTCGCCCACACCTACGTTCGTTTCAACATAATCCATTTCGCCACTAACCAACCTATGTTCGTTTCGCTCAGTTCTCTCTTCGCTTTGCCCTCGACATGATTCGATTTGTCCATTTCGAATTCAGCTTTAATTTTCCCATAATCAAATCTGCTACGTCCGCAATTACGTTCGTTTCGCCCAGTTGAAATTCTGCTTCGCCCACAACATGATTCATTTTGCTGATTTCCAACTCTGCTTTACAGAAAACCACATGCAGTTCATACACACCTACGATCGTTCCGACCATATCTACGTCTACGTTATCCACAACATGAAAACTTTTTTTCCATATCTGTCTGCCTTGCTTACAACATGATTCATTTCGCCCAAAACCCAATCTGATTCACTCACACCTATATTCTTTTCGCCTAATTTTAATTTTTACGCAAAACCGCATCCGTTTCACTCACATCGTCCGGCACATATCTAGGTCCTCTTTGCCTACATTACGATCCGTTTTGCCCATAGACAAATATGTTTCGCATACACCAACGTTTTTTTGACCCAATTTTGATTCTGCTTCGCCCAAAGAATGATTTAGTCTCGCCCATTTCCAATTCAGCCTCGCCCAAAGTATGATTCAGTATTAGCTTCGCGCATTATCTGTTTTCCTACATTTACGTTCGTTTTTTCGCTTTGCCCATAACGTGATCCGATTTTGCCTACAGCCACTAAATACATGTATGTTTTGCCTAATTTTTATTCCTTTTCACCAATTCACGCCTGCGATCTAAATTCGCTTCGTTCTCAGCATGATCCGTCTCTTCCGCTTAGCCCATAACCACATCAAGTTCGCCCTCAAACTATTTGACGAAGAATGTGGAATAGGGAAGGGCAGATGTGATGGTAGTTGAAGAGGATCTCTGCCCTTCACCCAATTTCACTCGGTTTCGCCTCATTCTTTTTTCTGCTTCACCCTACATTGGAATTTAGCGAGGCGAAGCGTAGTAATATGCATAAAGGATATGCATTTGGGCAAAGTGGGTGTGGTTATGGCCAAAGCAAAAGTTTACTGATGCAAAAACGGTGTGGTATTGGACGAAAAGACTTGAAAGTGGCTAAGATTGATTATTAATTTGGGGAAGCTTAATTTTTTTATGACTGGTCACTGATGCATTCAATTATTACATGAAGAATGAGTACAGCCACTAAACTTTGCTTCGGATTTTGTCCACGTCTTCGAGGCCGGCACCATGGTGACTGCCAATCCTTGATTCATGCAAATGGTGAGACCAAAACAAAAGTAAGACTAATCAAAGCTCCTCAAGTCTTCACCACTCTAATAATCCATGCAACTAGAAATTGGACAGCCCACTTTCATGTTACATACCAACGTTTTGCTGCCCGCATGAAAGCAATGAATGCTGGTGAAATTCAATAATATATTTCCTCTTTTAATGATTCTAATTTTACCATTTCTGTTACTTGAAAGATTGAGAAATGTAATGATAAAAAATATCCCAAGAAATGAACTTTAATACTGTATATGGCATTATTAAAAACTGGATCATTCGAAAATGATTTCTAGTGTTTTGATTGGCTTAGCCATCATGGTATACGAACTATTATATTATGCTCTACAAATATCAGTAACTGCACACATCAGTTTTCTTGTATTAAAAAATAAAGAAGGGAAGATTTATCCATAATTTTTTAGCGTTTTTAATGAAATAATTATTCCACTCGCGTTGCTAGATATGAGATCATTAAAGCCAACTCAGCGCTACGCGCCTTGTTGGCTATCTATCATCTCGCATCCAACGCACTCTCGTGGAATAATTGTTAATTATACCGCGGTCGAGTCAGTGCCATGCTTTATGACACATAAAAAGGCCAAAAAACTTTTCATGTTAGTCTAAACTGCTGCTGGTATGAATGCGCGTGCGTAACTCGCCAGACCGCGGTGTTGGTGCAGTTCACAGGCCCAGACCAAAGTGAACTTTTTCATAACAATTTAATCTGGCCCCAGTTGTTCAAAAGGTGGATAACGCTATCCCCCTGATGTATCACTATTCATTGGATAGCGCAATTGATTGCGCTATTACTTATCCACTGGATAGTGATTTATCCTGCGGATAGCGCTATCCACCTTTTGAAAAACTGGGGCCTGGGGCCCGTTTCTCGAAAGTCCCGAAAACTTTTCGGGCCCGAAAAGCCATCGATCTGTGAAATTGCCAACCGCTTGTTTTGGAGACCCGATCTTTTAACATGTTTTCAAGGTAACAAAAAGAAAAGTAACTGTGTGAGGTTAATTAAATTCTCTCCATTCTTGAGATACAAAGGAAATTGTAACACCCGAAAATGACCCGTAAAGTTTCGGGACTTTCGAGAAACGGCCCCCAGGTCTCCGGGCGTGTTTCGCCCTCAGTTAAGCCACTTTGCCACTGGAATATCTTTTAATAAGTAACAACTTGCAAGATTAGAAGCGTCACATCACTGACGCACACCCTTGGTGCTAAAATGTCAACTAATTTTACTGAAAAGAAAACGCTAAATGATAGCATTACATTCGAATCCAATGAATTATTAGGCACCGAACGAAGATACCTGGCTTTTTGCCTGATGTCTCCGTTGCCTGCCGAGATTTTGTGGGTAGCTAATAATGGCTGGCTCGATTTGTTTCGTCGTCATGTCCCGACTGACTGCCCGTGGATTCCCCCTACAAAGCTAGGGTCATGCAGTGTAATAGGAAGAGAGATGTTGTTTCGATTTACAGAGATACGACGCGTTTTTCTCCACAGTGGTTGAACAACATTGAGATCTTGGAGCACGAAGGTGGGGATATGCCTTTTGAAGCTGAGATCTCAAAGGAACTGAAAAGAATTAAAAGAGACTCCCACAGACTAACAGTAGCTGTGAACAATAATTTTTCATTTAGAAAACGAAGAAACGCTGCGAGCGATACTAGGTAAGATGGTGTTCGGTCACTTCTGATTTCCGGCATTGCTTCACAGGTTCCTAAATTTATACCTGAGCTCGCATTTCCAAAATCGCAAACTCAGGTTTTGTTTACCAGCATATAAAACCTCTTAAATTTAACCCTAAGATTATTGGTTCTCTGAGATCGATCATGGACAGTCAAGGCAAGGAAAAACCAATGAACAAAAACGCGCGTTCTACAACAGTAGATCATCTCCACACCCCAGAGGGAGCGAGGGAAGATTCAGGCTCGTCTCCTGTGTTAGTGACAAATTTCCACCACGGGATGGGTCCCCGTTTTTCCGAAGATTGTCGTGGCTGGTATTTGTCACAGCCAAAACGAAACTTGCGGCGTTGGCTGAAGCTTGGGCAGATCAGGTTTGATTCTTTTTCAACAATCTTCAATGTTCGATTTCGGAGAGCAGCTATTGGAATGAAAATCTAAAGCCAAGACAAGTAAAGTTCTTGGAAGCAGTCTATTTTGATAGAGACATGGTTGCTGTTTTGCCTGCGGGGTACGGAAAATCTATTATTTTTCACCTATTGCCAGCGCTGCTCTTTGGTAAATATTTCCTCTTCTATAGCGAGCTCAGGAAAGACAAATTTACGACTTGGCTGCCCGTCCCTCTGTTTTTTTATTTTTATGTCATCTTCCACTTTTTGGGAGACACGTGACTATCCTGAACCGGCAGGGTCATTTCTTTCCTCGCTTCCCCTGGGGTGAGGAGATGAAAAACCCCGGGAAAGAGGTTGCTATTTTCTTGTCCTCCTTGCCCTGATACGCTACAAGCATGAACCTGTTTTGTCTCTTAATGCAGTTTTTGAATCTTTTTATTCCTCAGCTCAGTTTACAACTTGTCTTTTTGCGATTCATCAGATGGTTATTCCAGAATACTAGACTTTGCTGGTATTCACGGTTCGGTACGAATTTATTCTACCCCTGCAATACACATATCTGACATCACTTACACAACCCATTATAATTACCATAAAGCCACGATCAAATTTATCACAGCGGTTGAAGTTGACGACAGAGCGAACAAAGATGACGTCATTATAAGCTACGAGCTGTTAGACCGGAACGGGAGAGTCTCCGCCTTTAAAGTTGGTGTTAAATTGCTCGAAGGTGAAATGACGGTATTTAATCCTATCCTGTGGTGGCCCGTCGGTATGAGCGACACGCCGGGATATGATATGATATGATATGATATGATATTTTATTATTTATGCACGGTAAAATCATCAGCTAAGATTACAAACAATGCTAAAATCTAAATTACAAAAGGTAAAATTTTAAAATGATTACAATAAAATACAATTACTATAATACTATATTAATTCTAAAGCTGCTTTCCATGCGACAAATTTGGAGGCTTTTCTTGTCTGATTGTTAAGCGAAAAAAATGCCCAGATTTTGCCTTTTGGAAGCCCTTTTTTCATATTGTTATTCTTTTCGAATGTAAGGCCCGGAACAAAGAAGAAGCTTATATTCGAAAGTAATTTCTCGACTGCTTTGATTTTACATTAGTGTGCGAATCAAAGGTAATGCCAATAGCCATTTTACAGTTTTTTGCTCAGTGATCTAGCCTATGAATGGCTGCGAGGCTGCCGGTGACCTTGTATGGATACAGACCTCACTGCTTTTATCATGTAAATTGTATTGTTGTAATTCTAATTAGTCACATTAGCGTTAGAAACAGGGGCACCCAACGAATCTGTTCCTCACATTATCTGTTCCCCAGAGGAATCTTACTGGCTGGCAAAAATACAGGTGTTTTTATGAGCTGGCTGGGAAATTTATTATTAATAGAGCTTTTGCCTGAGAATTACTGACTTTTTCTAGCATTTCAACCCCAACCCCCGAGCTGGCTGTAGAAACTCTGAAGACTGAGGACGACTAAAAAAAAAAAAAAAAGGACCCCTTCCCTCTCCCAGAGAGTAGTCACAAACATACGACGGCTGGTCAGAGTGATTGCGCTTGCGGAAAAAAACCTGTTTTGTCCCGGTTTTGTCGCTTTTGTTCGGTCGTTTTGGATCGAGGGATTTGAAAGCGCGCGGAATTCCTGGCTGGGAAATAAATTTGATCAGCTGGCTGGGAAACCAACCAATTTTATCTAGCTGGCTGGGAAATTTCTTGTTTGTCTTGCTGGGAAAAAGGAACAGATAATGTTTTCCCAGCAACACTGAAAAACACCTGAAAATGCCTTAATAACATTTATTTTCATTAACTGGGGTATAATAATACATTTTACAACAAATTGGTCGTTGGGTGCCCCTGTAGAAAAGCACAAAGGTTTGTATCCAAGCAGGGTCACCGGCAGCCTCGCTTCCATTCTTAGGCCAGGTAACCTAGCTACAACTGTAAAATGGTCTATTGCCGTGCTGTCTCTCTCGCCGGGATGTCTTTCCCTATGACCATGCTCATTCTGTTTAATAGTATAATGGTTCGGTTTTTTCTTTCTCTTTTCTTCCTTTCCTTTAACAGTCAATTCGAAAGCTACACTTCTTTGGATGCTGTACATGTATTCCGATTCATTTTTAGTTGTGTAATGTAGTAAGTTTTATATTGTATGTTTATACGTGCCTGTAGAGCTGTTATTCGTTTTCTTCCAAAATCATGAAGTGTCAATAAAATGATTTCATTCATAGCCTTAGCGCGGATTTCACTCATTTGCGTCATGGAATATCCGCGGCTGCGCTTTTGGTTTCACGACTTTCAAACTTTAACGAAAACTACTCACAAACTTAACAAAAACAAGGAACTTCAGAATTGAATAAATCGGTTAGATGATGAAGTAATGTCTTTTTTTTTCATAAGGTTACGGCGTCATACAAGGACATACGTGATGTGTACATTCTAACTGTAGGTATCCGGACCGTCCGTGTAGAGGGCTCCAAGTTTCTCATCAATAACGTTCCTTTCTACTTCAAAGGTTTTGGAAAAATACAGGATGGTGACGTAAGTTCTGGTAAATTTCTTTTTTGGTATAAACCTTAGCTTTGTTATCAACCTGAGTCAAGAAAAGAGCATGAATGAAATTACTGTTCGCATCGAATTTTTCAATCCATTGAAAGTAAGGATTGAAACGAAAGATGTATCAGAGAACGTCATAAGAAAACTTTTCGCGTCATGCAAAATTCGGAAATGGAAATGGAAAATACATTCCTCTTTCTAAAGATCCGTGCCAACGAATGCAAACCCCCAACATTGTAAGTGCAGTGTTCGTATTCTCTTTATGAATAACTTCACCATGTATCTAGATCTTTGAATCAAGCAACAAAGCTGACCTTTTGACTCAAGCAGCCGTTCTGTTTGGGCGTGCATCTAATTGAGTCGATTTCTGGATTATAGAGCGAGTTTCAATCGAGTGTCGCAAAACCAAAACCAAAGTTATTACTTTAGCCAATCAAAAAGGACGGAGACAATCCTGTAAACCAATCAAAACTCGAAGTAATTACTAGTAGCCGACACAAGGCGTGGGAAAATGTGCACGCGCGAGCCACGATTGGTTTTGGTTTCACTTCTGAATGGTTGAAAAAGTGGCGCGAGAACTTTGAACCAATCACTGAGTGAAGTAATGCAAAACCAAAGGAATTCGCTAATTACTTTCGAGACTCAATTGAAAACCGCTCTTATTACCTGTAAGATATACACGGTCTTCTAAGCTGGCCAATCACAGTAAGCGTTCTTTCTAGTTGCGGCCGGGTCCATGCAGTGGGCTTACAAAACCTTGTGGGGGCTTTGCCAGATTTTCTCATCGACGCAAATGGTTGCCATGTTGTTCACAAACGTCTAAAAACCAGTGAGAGACGCTGATGCCACCACAACACAGTAGAATCAATGCCACATCGCCACATCGGGGAGTATACGGCCCCTTCTTTTGAAAAGACGCAAGTGATCCCAAACAAATTTTCCAAGAGTGTAAAGGATTCCGAATCTTAATATC
>NC_090879.1:7501616-7514116 GCF_036669935.1 Montipora foliosa
GTTAGCCCTTCGCTCTGACGAAGAGCTAACGCTCGAAACGTCAGCTTTTAGAATCTCTGTACGGTGGCCAATTTACATTATCAACTCCATTGATAAAACCAATTTTTTGTATACTACTTCCCCACCGACGCAGCACCACACTTTCTTTAGAAACTACCCCCTTTATCCACTGCCTTGTCGGCCGACATTATGAATATATTAGGAAGCTTACGAAACGACGACGCCGACGGCAACGACAACGCTACAAAACAATAGGTTTAGTGAGCAAAAACAATGGCTCTGCACGCTCTGCACGTGCGTTTTACGTTTTGTTCATTTCTTTGCCGTCATCTCCTGAAGGACGACGTGAAATGACCAAATTCAAGGTTCTGCGCGTAATTGACTGGACAAGTACAAGTTCGTCGAACGAATTCTTTTATTCTGGCACGCCTGCCGATTCTATAAGGTCGCTGTAACGTTCTCTCAATTCCATGAACTGAATTTGACAAGAATATAGCGCAACGTTTGAACAGGCCTTAAGCCGTTTGAAATGAAAAATTAAAAAAAAAAAAATGATGTTAAGACTCGATGCTTCTCTTTTTAATTTTCTTACAGGTGGATACGATGAGAAGATATTTTCCTGTTTTTGATGAACTCAGGAGAGAGTTTTTGGTGGGAGAAATGATCTGGACGTTTGCAGATTACGATGTGTTAGAATGTGCGTATTATATCTTAGAGATTTTTTAGTCGACGACTTTTTCGATGATCATTTGAAGTATGAGAACATAAGTTCTATTCATTGATTCAGTGGTCCTAAATAACGGGTCATCATCCACTGCTCTTTGTTACTCTACTTAAGTGAGGATACCTAAACTTCGAGCCAGGATTCGAGCTAGGATCCGAGCCAGGATTCCAGCCAGGATTCGAGCTAAGATGAGCTTTCTCCGCTATTTATTCTCGAATCTCTCGGTTAGGTTAGGTCTCGAATCGGTTAGGTTAGGTCTATTTCGGTTGGTTCTAGTCTAGTTAGGTCTAGTTAGGGTTAGGGTAGGTCTCGGTTAGGTCTCGGATCCTGGGTCGACGGAATTCTAGCTTAGATCCTAGCTTGGATCCTGGCTCGGATCCTGGCTTTATTCTTAGTTTATCTCTACTTAAGTTTGTTCCAGACAATTTAATAGTGACGTTCAATATGGCGGTTATCAAGATCCGGAGATTTTTCGTCCTTGTGGAAGACTCAAGATTCGAGGCTGTCGCAAATAGGAAATGGCAGGCTTTTGCAATTTTCACAAGGCCATGACCATTCGTTTATTCTAATTTATCTCTGTTTTGAGCTGAGAGGTTAGAAATGAAAAGAAATCAAACCGTGAATTGTTTTTAATTTCTGTCAAAACGCAAATTTGACAGCAAGAAGGTATCAAATGCGTCCAAGATTCTACAGGTGTCAGAATAATCCGCGCAAAAACTTATTTTTCAATTCCAACATTTCTCGAAGGTCACTTCAGTTTTCGTACGTATAATATATTAGTTAATCATTCAAAGAATCACATGTTGGTCGATTTATATGTATAAGTAGAAATTTTGATGGTCCAAAAGTTCTTGTCCCAGTTGGTAATTAGTTTGTTTTCATATGGCGTATTACGTTGCACTCAACCATTCGGGTGGATCCATCCATGACTGGATCCAGCTTTTGGGTGAAATCAAAGATTGCTATGCAAAGGTTTGCAGAGACAGGTTTGATCGGTTACAGCTCGGCCTTCTGAGCAGGAGGTCGCCAGTTCGATCCCCATGTCATTCGATCGATGTCCGACGGTTTCGACTTTCCTCTGATCCGTATAACAGGGCTTTAGTCGCAGTTTTGTAAATTTTGATATACACATATGAAATGAATTTTGTTGATAGAACCCATTGGGAAATCGGAAAAATCCGAGCCCCAGATGCTATTCAAACCCACGACCCTCCGTGATCTAGTCGGATGCTCTAACCACTGAGCTACTCGGTTGTGAGTAAGGGTGAAATGTGGGTCTTTGACCCGAGCTGCATCACGCAGCTATAGAGTCAAATAACGACTGAAAGCAGAGCTCATAACTGCATCGCGAGCTATCGCGCAGTCACACTGAAGCATATCTAAGATGGGACTAACCAACCACCCAAGTGAGCGAATGTGAGAATGATATACACATATGAAATGAATTTTGTTGATAGCACTCGTTGGGAACTCGGAAAAACCGAGCCCCAGATGCAATTCAAACCCACGACCCTCCGTGATCTAGTCGAATGCTGCGCGATGCATTTCTGAGCTATGCTTTCAGTCGTTATTTGACTCTGTAGCTGCGTGATGCAGCTCGGGTCAAAGACCCACATTTCACCCTTGCTCAATATAGAGTCTCCAGTCGCTCAGCACTTGGTTAGAGCATCGGACTAGATCATGGAGAGTCGTGGGCTTGAATCTCATCTGAGGCTCGGATTTTTCCAAGTTCCCAATGGGTTCTATCAACAAAATTCATTTCATATTTGTAAAGTTTAGTCGGAAAATCGTCGCGCTGCATTGTGCATTGTCAGTGGTTTAGAAAAAAGTGAGCCCGTAATACTTGTCTATTATAAAGAAACCTCTGAAAATGGCGAATGATCGAAGGAATGGAGTTGTGCACGTAACATATCTCAGCTAAATTACACTATTTTCAGATTGAAAGAAAGGTCACGGCGAGAAACAAAATTTAATTATTTTGTCAAAAGTAGCAGCAAAGTGGCAACTGCTAACCCTTTTGTTTCGAAAGAACGAAGGCAAACTGCAAATTTGCGACTTCGAAATTCTCCAGATATATTAGTCGCGAAGGGAAAAAAATTCAGTCGCAAATGTCGACTGTATTGGTTGCATTGTCGAGCCCTGTGTAAGACAGTGGAGCTTTGAACACCCGTTAAGTGAAGTATTGACAGAGGAAGTGGGGTAAAAGGTGCTCACCGAGGGTCACAAGGTTTTCAGTAACGAGTTACCCTCATAAAATAAGGAACCTTTAAAGGTTACAGTTACAGGTTGTAATCTCTTAAAAGGAAGGTGGTGTCGTCTGGTGTTGGAGAGTGGGATTTTGCACAAGGTTTCCACTGAGCAAATCCCAACCCAAAGCAGCCGATCCCCTAAAATTAGAACAGTTCGTACTCAATCATTGAAAGAACCTGAGAGTTGATCCTGCTTGCTGCAGTTGATCTCGAGGCGTCTCGTCGGTGTCAGATTGGGCGTACAGGCCTGAGTATTAAAATGCACAATAGTTATGACTCTGGAATTTTTCTCATTTTTTCCCTCAGCTTTCGAACCTTTCTCAGCCAAAACCAAGGGGCTGTTAACAAGACAAAGACAACCAAAGGCGTCTGCGCATGCTATCCGGCAGAGATACCAGGCTTTGGTTATGGACGCGCATCCTCGATTCACTGGTGACGAGTTGCTAGACATTCTAATAAGATTTAAGCCTCACCACGGTAGCCAGTACCCCATCAGTTTTAAACATCGTCTGCCTGCATTGATACGAGAGGAAAGAGTGAATACGACAATAAGAAAACGTTCCGTCGATGATTTTAACGTATTCTAGCGCCAAGTTCTATACTTTGGTATTTACTATCGAGGAGATCAGTATCTTAAGTACAGCATCGTTTCCAAGCTAGAGCCCTCAGATGAAGTGTGCCATGGTAGACTTTTCTTGGGAGTAATAAAATGAAGAACACCCATGTCATGAGGAATTATGTTTGTGAGAAAGGAAATCAATCCCTAGATTGACAAATGTGTAGAGATTTAGGAACGCTTTTACGGGAAACGTTAAGCTTAATTCTACGCTTTTTGCAAAAATCAAAAGACCTTCAAGGCTTGTTTGATTTGAGTTCATTTTTTGCCTGTTATCTACAGATATTGGCCTGTTGCTGAAGAGAGAGAGAGGGAGCGAGAAAACTTAGAATCTCCTCTTCGTTGCTCAAAGTTGGTCTACATTTTGCCTTAGCTTTTCCCTAGATAGTTCTATTTATTTCTGACATGGGAAATAGCTTTTATTACCGGTAGCTTGCGAGAGTGCTTCCCTAGCTAAAAGTAGACCTGTTGAAAAGAGAACGTGGTCGCGACGAGGAAAGATATTTACCTTCTTCCCCTCCCCCTCCCCTCTAAGCATGACTGCGTCCGGTTGAAATGATTAATAAAGAAAGCAATCGCGCATAATAAATTTAATGTTTGACGTTACTGATGCAGCCTTCGTAGCACGATGGTGAAAAGGAAGGGCAGCAAGGAATCCTATTTATCCTTGTTACAATTGCCCACTCGCCCGAGGCCTCCTTGAACAACGGAACAACAATCCAAAATTGCCGTTGTCTTTGGTCAGCGTTCACTGCTAGTACAGGTAAACATGTTGCAGCTGTTTTTCAGTCGAATGAACCAGTCTTCTCTTTAATTCGAAATTTTGAGTCACCTGCAAGCTTTCTTCGATCTTCAGCTAATACCTGTTCTAGCGTTGAAAAACACCATAAATCTCTCCTTCTGCAGAATCGACATGAGTTTGAGGTAAGCATGATCTAATATCCACTCGCTTGGGCAAAATTTGACGTGGCAGCAAATTATATTTTTGAGATTGAATGAGAAAGGTGAAAAATAGTATTGCGTTGCTTCCTGGAGATTATTGAGCAGATATCAAGAAACTTGCTTGTAAATGAAGCGAAAGGCTGCCAACACAATGATCTGACCTTTGAGATTTGAAATTTTAGTTAATTGCGTTTTATCTTTCGGTAGAAATTGTTTAGAGTTTTGGCGTCGTTTCTTCCCGCAAATGACGCCGATAAATCTATTAAGAAATGTGCATGCCATTTTTTTACAATATGTTTTTGTAGTTTGGATTGTAACACTATAAGGATTCTTTTCACATTTGTAGCTTACCTGTAAAATGACTTGTCTTCGATTTTCGATGTTTTTTTAAAAATTAAAATTAAAGTCGACAAGTTGGATTACCCATCTGTAGAGGGTAGCTACCATTATTATACCGTGGTGCAGCAATTACAGTTAGCATCGACGCTAATAATTTACAATGTATTTGAAGTTCTTTTAAGCTTGTTCTTATTGAGTAAATTAGTGGTTTATTAACAGTTTCGATTCTTAAAGATTCAACAGCAAACTAGTCTAACTAACTTGACAGCATCCAATACTGACCTATCTCAGACTTCCTGCTCCATCTGCATAATGTATATATATATATTTATTAAATTCTCAACCTGGGATAATGCAATTCTCGTGCTCTGATTTGTTCACTCAATCTCGGTTATCAGCTCATATACCTTGGTTTGACCTTACAGGGGTATATGGTAAATGATTGATCTAAGTGTTGCCAAGCTAAAAGTTCGCCGGAAAGTGAAATTTCTCTCTGAAGAAAGCAGAAAAAAAAGTTTTTCTGGACAGCTGGGTTAAATTCCGACATTTAGAAGTACGCGAAAAGGTAAGAAATACTTTTTTGACGAGCCTGCGTCTGTCTGACCACAAGGTGTTACACGACATTGCATCGGTTCTCATCAAGTTTTTTTGATTTCGCTCGGATTTGCTCGCTTTTTTCGCTCGTATTTTGTACTTTCTAAACTTTTGGAGTTTAAAGGAATTTAATAAAACAATTATTCCATTCGCGCTTGTTGGATATGAGAGTGGTTATAGCCAACTCGGCGCTACGCGCCTCGTTGGCTATTTATCATCTCATATCCAACGTGTGCTCATGGAATAATTGTTAAATATATATATATACTACAACAATATAGCACAATATATCATAAATAAAATAGTAACAATAATAATGATAAACATATCTTTTATTCTGAAATTAAATTTTACAGATATGTACATCAAATTGGCAAAATAAAACCATAATTTAAAAAGTTATTAATTTTTTTATTATGCACCGATCAAATTGAAACTTCAACACCCCCCCCCCCCCCCCCCCTCTTTCCCGGGCAAACCCCAGGCATTTGACTATCTTCTGTGCCTGGGGAGTCGGGAATTTGACCTTTGCCTAAGTGGGGTGTCAGGTTTCAAATGATTTTTTTTTCGGGCGCTGAAGTCGCAAACAGGTGTTGCGACACAATGGAAAAGTTTAAAGGAAGAGATCAAAAGGTCTATATTGAAGATGGCAGGAGCCGATGAAGATTGTTCTTTGCTAGGGTATGACAGACAAATCCAACGATAGGGTAGGGCATTTGAACACGATTTTGGCCAGAGGGGACGGGAATTTGAATGATGCAATCTTCAAAAGTTCAAATGCCTGGTCATAGTAAGCATGACTGATTGCATTTCTCCCAGATTTATCATTATGTGATGCTCATAATTTTGCAATGAGCTGTTGAAAAACTATGTAAATGTGCATTCCCTTTTTCTACATTTTGCTTAGAATTAAATAATTTTATTGGTATATTTTGTTATATTAAAAAAAAAAATGTTTGGATTGAAATAATGCCAAATAATTAGGGCTGAATCTTAGCAGCTTGAAAACCAAACTGTTACTAAGAAAGATCCTTATGGCCTGCAGATTAAACCTGTCAAGTAAGTAAAATCGTCTGATGTTAGACAGAGTAAAATCTGTTAACTGTCTCACTCCCAGGAGTCAATGGGTTAATACATGTAGCTGCCCGACCACCTGGCCATGAAACACAACACAAATGATGAAAGTGTATACTAATTAATAGTTGTGACTGACCTGAAAGGAACGTTATGTTGCCAGTTTATGAAATATTTGTACTGTTACAGTACTACATTAATTTAATGTTTGTGTGATTTTTATTTATTTATTACTCCATTGATAGCTTTGGTACTATGATTGTCAATCATTAGTAAGATTTCTTCCAAGATTATGTTTGTTTTAGTACACGTAAGATCACATAGTAGGCAATTGATATTATTTGGAATGCACTACCGTACTTCGGATGGTTGTTGACAACATTTCCTGCTGTACTTATATTGGGTCTGTTTGTTCTCTTTGTACAAACATTTTATTTAGTACTGACTAGGATACTAGGATGTAGATGATATACATTGTAATGACTCTCAAGCTATTTTCCATTGCGCCGTTGCATTCATGCAATGTTTGAAGAAATAGACTGAATGCATAAATGGCGGCCAAAAAAAAAATTCTGCTGCCTTTGTGCACTAGCTTTGTACATGTAAAGCATGGACAAAATGCAAAAGAAAAGTTACTTTAGAACGAGGCTAGTTGGTCTGATTAGCATGCACAAACAAAAGAATAATTTATTGGTCGCCATTTACATGTATGAATGTGGTCTATTGAGCGAACATTAAACTATTGTACATTATCTCTAAAACTTGTCCAGCTGCGTGTCACTTGAGTAAACCTTTGAGTTGCAAATCCATGAAGTATACTTGTCTGCTACCTGTAGTCTTACATGAATGATTGCCTGAGTTAGGTTATGATTTCCCAAGATATACAATATTGTACAGTAATTGCTATATGAAGGACATTTTTGGGCACGGTTTTAATTCTCCTTGAAGCATGATTGAATAGCTGGTGTTTTATTAACACCATCGGTTTTCAGTTTATCCAAATGTATTATTTAAAGCAGTGCCGTCAACAGTCTTAAACCTGCCACCAGGGAAATGCAGTGTGCTAATGATATAGAAACTGGGTTCTTTTCAGAGTTCATGTGTGTACATGGAATGTCAAGGTAACACAACCTCCAGATGAAGATTTCAGGGGTCTCTTGCATTTAGACAAAGAGGAAGAGCTTCCAGACATTGTTGCAGTTGGGTTAGTTTGCATGATCTAGCTAGCAAATGGCAAGGGTTAAGTACAAGTCATGCTCTTTTCATAGGTCACTCACATTACAGGTCATTGTTTTAGGCCTAATGAGGCCAGTAGTGGCAAATGTGGCTTAAAATTTGCATATTGTTTAGTAAAAGTTTTGTAATGATTGACCTGTGAAAAGTGACCTCAGTACTTTACTGACCCATCATCTAGCAAGACGGTTTTGTTCTCCTCCTGCCCAGCAGCCCCTTAATAACATGCAGATGACCTGGAACCCATTTCTTTGAAGTCTAAAGAAATATAACTTTTGACTGTAGCCACTTTGATGATCTTGGATTCTATCACAGGGAGCCCACAATCTGTTTGTGTAACTGTTTGTAATTTTATAATAAATGTATTGGATTCACCGTAATTGCTTCTTTTGTAGCGAATATTGACAAATATGTGTGTGGACCAGTGCTAAATAAACGACTTGACTGTATTACCTTATTTTGAGGAGTTCGCTGTTAGAAGGACAAGGGTGGAAGCTACATGTATTTTTTGAACGGCTCCAGCGCTGGGGGGATTTTTCCCCAGAAAATTGCAATGCTCTGCTTTCTAACTTCACTGGAGAATTACCGAAAGATTCACGCTTCTTCTAGTACTTCTTGCTCAAAAACTTAAGCCCTCGAAAAAAATCAAAATCGCATACTTTCCAAGTGGTTGAAATGCATAACAAGATTCACGCGTGCCAGCCTCAAACTGTCCTGCTGATTGCCTCTTTCTGATTGGGTGCCGTTAAAAAATAACCAATCAAAATAGTGCCCCAGGACACCCCCAGTTGACAAGTAAAATCATCTGGTGTTTAATAGACCAAGTAAAAAATTAATGTGTCATGAGTCTCTCTCCCAGGGGTCAATGGATTAAGAGTCAAAGTTTTATGTACCCAGGGGTTTCAATAAAATTTGAAGTAGGCAGCCGCTTTTAAGTCTAGTAACCGACTGTATCGACAAGGGACCGCTGGGCCTGAAAGCTCTGGAAGCTCCGCTAGGTCTGGAACCTCTGAAATGCGATTTCCAGTGTTCTGGGCACCAAATTGAGTACAAAGATAAAGAAAGATTTCTTATCAATTTAGTGACACTGTGTTTGCAATTAAGGTGATTCCCTAGTATTGCACTGCGCATCCTGTTCTGCGCATAACACAGTGTAAGCCCCGTTCGTATTCAGGCATGGCTAAGAGGCTTTATGGTCAAATTTCATGGCTCTTTGTCTCACAAGTCTCAACGGATATTTCTAAACAAAACAATGTTTAAATTTAACCATAAAGACTCGTACCAATGTGTGAATATTGATATATCGAACGTGGCCAAAAACATTTCAAAATGCCGACCTTTCGTGAGGGAAAGCTCGCTAGAAAGAAGAATGGCCGTTTTCAGAGCACAGCAGTAAAGAGCAAAACAAGAAACGTTTTGGACTCTCACAAAACAAAAAGTCGAGTGATAGCCTTGATAATGCTAAAGAAGATTTAAGTCCGACTGTGAAAGTGAAACCGTGCTATCGGGGAGACGTGTTGTCGAGGGGTCGAGCTTGGTTTGCTTTCTGTTTTCTCCTAAACGAGGTTGGTGACCTATCTTTTTTTTGGCATAATTTTATTCTCTTACTCATCTTCTTTGCGCTGTAAAAAAATTACAAAAAATTTGCGTCAGAAAAAAAAGTTACAGGAAAGATAGTATTCGTAGCCATCACTCGTGGACACAAAATTGTCTCCTCGAGATCACGCACCCGAAGAACATTTGTAGTCAGTGCCTTTTCAAGACTTGTGCCTGTGCCATAAAACAAACATTAAATTATTCCTTTTGAGCAACACAATTCACCTGTTTTGTTATTTCAAGAATTACGTCAAAGCTGTGCTTCCTGTTCGTGCAAAACGTAGCCTGAACCGATGGAATAAACTTGTCCTTGATAGATGAAGGCGCAATGATTAAATGAGTAACTTGAGCAAGTTATGTCTCTCAAACGAGGTTGGTGACCTACTTTTTTAATTGCACATTTCGAGTCACCATAATATAGGGAACAATCGCGAAAAGTTTTAAAAGAATCTTACGACAACTTCTATTACTAAGGAATCACCTTAAGCGCATTCTTTTGAGACTTTGATAGCCGACTTCTCTGAGCGAAGTAGCCAATGCATTTCGTTGGCTGTCGGTGCTTATTGAAATCCCTGTGTACCTAATAATAATAATAATAATAATGATGATGATGATGATGATAATGATAATGATAATGATAATAACTATATTATTATGCATTTCTTAATTTCAGTCTGCAGGAAGTGGATGCCAAACCACAGTCATTGTTGATTGAGTACATAAAAGAAAATTCTTGGGTGAAGATCCTACAGGCATACCTTGGTGCATATGGCCTGGTCAAGGTATTATGGCTTAATCATTCATTTGAGAGGCTGTAATGGTAACTGTTGTAGCTTTTTGTACATTTTTATTTCAAGATTCGTAAAATTTGCCACCAAATTTCAAAACAGCAGGAATGCACTGTTCAACTGTTACAAAGATGAAGACAATAATTTAAGACAGAAAGTGATCGTAAGAATTCAAATAACCAGAGTGACCTCCTTTGGAAAGTATTAAAACATACTGAATATTTTCAATATGAAGGAAAAGCAAGTACCGGTATTGTGGTGCAAGGGCAATTTATTTTGATGTGTGAATATTTGAGCCATATGGAATAAAATGACTTTGTTTTTGAAGAGCTATCAATTATATTAAATACATATTTTTTTATTAATTTCTATGCTGCTGTCTGAATTTAATGCCGGTAGTTACTAATGTATAAGGGAGTACATAATGTGTACTTCTTGAACTTTCATCATTATTTCTATGACCCACTTACTGCTACTGTAGCTAGACCCGTTTGTTTGCATATTTCTGCATTTGTCCCTTTAGCTCAAGTCAATCCGCATGTTGGGAATGGTACATCTTGTTTCCATTCATACAAGGCATCTTCCATTTGTACGAGAGATAAGGCCTGGCTATTGCAAAACAGCCCTACTTGGACTTCTGGTAATAAAATTAAATGTACCTCAACTCTGTTAAATCAGTAGGTCTTTTGCCTTCTTCATGATGGATGGCTCTTTTGACAACATTTAAAGTGCCAACAAAGTAATGCCTACAGTGAGTGAAAACAAAAGTGCCTTTTTGCTAGCTCAAAAGACCTATTGAAAACAGAATCTTGATAACGGTGATAGTAATGCTCACTTTGTTAAGGTGTCCAGAGTTTTATAGTAAAGCAGTCAAGAACTCTTAGACTACTAATTTTGAAGGCTACAAATCATCATAAAGAAGACGTTTAATTAAACCGAAATTATAATAATTTATGTTGGTTTTTGATGAGAGAGGGTAATCAAATTTCAGAAAAAAAAGCCTCTCGTAGCAAAGTGGAGAACCAAAAGACTTACTGTAAATGTATCTCAAGTAAAACCTGACCCATAACATCTTACGAGCCTGGGATTTGATCTTTTTGCACAATGCTGGCAGAGGTGAGTGCTCTCACTCCTGTATCAAGCCTGCATCCCCTGGGATTTTCTCTCTGACTCTTATACAATGTATGTCATTACATCGACAACTTGAAGAGAGGTACCCCTGCACGCTATAGGGCATTGATGAGTTCTCAGACCAGTGGGTTACTTTAAAGATACAGGTACATGTAGCTCACCACCAGATCTATAGTTTTACAGACTGAGGTTGAAAAGTTCTGTTGCTGCGTGTGACCTACACTGTACATTTCCTCTCAGTCATCCCTTTTCGTGTTGCCAATCGAGTAGGATTATACCTTAAAGTACTCTGTGTCAATGTTTTCAACTCTCCTTTCTTTTAGGGTACAAAGGGAGCTGTGTCGTTACGTTTTACTCTTTATGGACAAAGTTTTTGCTTCATCAACAGTCATTTCTGTGCCCATTCTGAATATGAAGAACAAAGGAATCTGGTAGTACATCCAGTATGTTTTTTGCTGCACTTAATAAAGCTAAAGCGTTTCTTCAAGGGTAGGGTCATCTTAGACTTTCTGGTATTGGTGATGATGATGGTGAACTTTAATTTAAAGTGTTAGTGGATTAAATACTAAAGAACTAAGTGGGAGTTTGAGGGGCCATGAAATGCACCAAATCAAGGAAATAAAAGTTTTAGCACACCACATTGTTAATAGTGTTTTTGAGCTCCATCACTCTTCTTTTGTTCCTTTGGAGTTTTCAACATTTCTTTTTTTTTTTTTTTTGTTACTTGTGTCAACAGGAATACCAGAGTATCAGTCATGCTTTGACGTTTTCAAATTGTACACCACAGAAAGCTATGGAACACAGGTATTAGATTAAACATGCAACTACACAAAATTACATGTACATGTAGTTGACTCATAAGCAGGTTGGAGGATCCCTTAGATTAAAAGTACATGATTTTGTGTAATCCTACAGCTTGAAATGAAAGTGTTCAGGTTTTTGAAAAGTTTTTTTAAAATCATATTATTACTCTTTGGAATACATGTATCCAAGTACCTTGAACTTTATGGTTTGACTTCTTTTCACATGTCAAGCCAATCAAGACAAGAAATATATTGTATGACAAAAATGAAGATACATGGTTACAAATTGTACATGTATGTCTAGGAGACATAGTTTAGCTAATTTGCTGGAATAATGGACCACAGTGTGCAACCAGGGAGTTTTGATACGTGGCCGGACACACTGAAGGAAAATAGGAGGAAATGAAGAGA